>NW_015090992.1:2394103-2442490 GCF_001431845.1 Calidris pugnax
GAAAAGGAAAAATAGTAGCAACAAATGAGCTCCTGGACTAATCACTGATCAGAAAAGTGGCTTAGAGTTGTCTTATGCTTAAAGGGGCTTTGTAGACATCACCTCTCTAAGAGCAAACAGATCCTTATTATCGGTATTGGGATAACAGGATTTAGTAAAATGAATAAATAAAAAATCCACAGTTCTTATGTCTCTGATGATTAAAGCCATAAAATTTCAGAATATTAAGTTTTTTATTTGTGTATTGAATTAGGAGCCTCAAAGGTGTATATGCAGGCCTAAAAAATGAATGGTGATTTATTTAAAGATCTGAATGTATTTCAGCAAAATTAAAACAAAATGACTGTACAATAAAAGAACAGTAGCTGTCCTTTATTTACCAACTAAACAAGTAGAGCTAATAAATAGAAACTGGATTTTTTTAATATAAATTCTGAAAAAAGCTTGATGTATCTTAACAGTCACAGAAAAAAAGGAATTGCAGCACTTAGCTCATTCATAAACTCTTAAAACATTTTACAGAATAATAATTTTGAGTTCGAAATTCAAGAGCACTGGTATGCAGGGCTTTACTAAAAATGGTCATGAGTGTCAGTAGGAAATTCAGATTCATGATTTTCTTTGGTCTCTGAAGTGAAAAGCTTGTATCTGTGGACAATCTAAGACTTCTTAAATTAACTAAAACTGATAAAGTTCTAGTTGTGTAGGATTCAATGGCAAGCTGCATCAATAATGTCCTGATACAGCCTGAGACTTTATCTGAAAAGGGATAAAATGACAAATTATTTGTTGGAAGAGTTCTTGGTTAGTCTTCACTGACTTCATCTTAACAATTTTCCATCTTCAAAACATCTATTCAGCTCTTTGAATTTTGCAATAGAAAATATCAGAGACACTAAGAATGGAATAACTCCAGCAGAAGACCATAACAATGTGCAAAAACCTCAACCTGAGAAAGGAGCAGAATTAAATTTTAATAAAAAATATTAAAAATGCTACACCAAAAAAGATGTATTGCAGGAAAGTTTCTTCCTCTCTCCAACTTAAGGTTGGAAAATGGTAAAACAGTATGAGAATGTCTGCTTCTTCATAGAAACAGGGAATTTGTTGAGTTGGAAGGGACCTTCAAAGATAATGCAGTCCAAACCCCCTGCCTTGGGCAGGGATGTCTTTTGCTAGATCACATTACTCAAAGACCAATCAAACCTGACTTTGAATGTGTCCAGTGATACACAACCTGTTCCAGTGCCTCATCACCCTCATTGTAAAAAATTTTCTCCTTATGCCCAATCTAAATCTACCATTTTCAGTTTAAAACCGTTGCCATTACAGTATTTTTGAGGCTTCACTCCATGTAACAGATATTAATGAATAAATACTCCATTTGGAAGGAACACCTGGAAGCACTTTTATATTGCAATTATTATGAATATACTTCTATTTCAAGAATTAAAGATTCAATCATGCTTAACATGGTAATGTAATCTATAACTCAGGAGCTAATAGGGAACCTGTCATGCTAAAAACGGTAAGTACGCAGGATCACAGAAGAGATACTATTTCCCAAAAGCCTTATCTGATACCTGACCAGTCCATGCAGTTCAGATAGACGTCTAAGTTTGCCAGAGCTTGCTAACATGTTACATATCAGTCAAATACCTGTTTCAGTAATAGGTATTTGGGAAAACAAAATGAATAAAATTTTTTCTCCAGCTTTTTAAAAAATTAGCCAGAGCAAGCAGTTTGAAGCCAAACTGAGATTTTCTGAGGAATGATTCCTGTTGTCACTTCCTTGTTTAAGAATAAAACTGAACATTTTCAAATTTCTTCCCCAGGGAAGTGTAAGTTTTCTGTGAGTGATAGTTTCTTTCTTTCTGTTTCTTATAATGCAGGTGTCCCACCCAGACAAGTAACTCTGTCAAGTTGTTCGTATTTTTTCTGTGAGCAACTATGCTAGAAATGTCGTGGTTTTGCTGGTGAACAAATGGCAGTCCTACTGTGTGAGTCACAGGAAAGGTAGGTACAATAAACACAGAAAGGAAAGGCTGTAAACTGAGCCATGGAATCAAGGAATAAGATTGCCCTCCACTAGAATAAGGCTGCAGAAGAAAAAAATATTTAAGCAGGCTTCTACCTGAATCAAGGTATTAGTGCAAACCAAAAGCAGCTGAATGAGACTTCAGAAAAATAGAGCAATGCATCTATACACATACATCCAGGGACTTAACTTTAAATAAAAGTTATTAACGTATATTTTTTTTTTACCCTAAACTCATTGCTTAGCCTTTATCATTTAATCCTATGCCTTACATTATGAATGCAAGTTTATTACTATATTTAGTATTGTTTGGCCTTTTATCCTACTTTATCACCATAGTCCCCTTCATTTGTCCTCCATTTCTCACTTAATGAACTCCATTATGGAATGGGTCCAGCGGGGGGCACAAAGATGATCACAGGGATGGAGCACCTCCCCTATGAGGACAGGCTGAGAGAGCTGGGGTTGTTCAGCCTGGAGAAGAGAAGGCTCCAGGGAGACCTTATAGCGGCCTACCAATATCTGAAGGGAGCCTACAGGAGAGCCAGAGAGGGACTCTTTGTCAGGAAGTGTAGTGAAAGGACAAGGGGTAATGGTTTAAACTGGAAGAGGGGAGATTTAGACTAGATACTAGAAAGAAATTCCTTACAGTGAGGGTGGTGAGACACTAGAACAGGTTGCCCAGGGAAGTTGTGGATGCCCCATCTCTGGAAGTGTTCAAGGCCAGGATGGACAAGGCTTTGGGCAACCTGGTCTAGTGGGAGGTGTCCCTGTCAATGTCAAGGGGGTTGGAACTCGATGATCTTTAAGGTCCCTTCCAACCCAAACCATTCTATGATTCTGATTCTATGATTATTCAGTTCTGACTTTTCTACTTTGCTGCTCTTTTCTCTTGCCTGTGATGCAATCAGAAAATGTTCTAATGTTCACATGAATCTTTCACAGTTGCTCTGAAAACAGACTGTTCATCTCAAAGGCACAGGCACAGACGTTATCAGAATTATGGCCTTTTCTTATATTACCAGAATCCTCCATTCTGTAGCTAATCCCTCTTTCAGGAAGGGGTCTGATGGCCTGTTTTCTATATAAGAAGTTTGTAAGTGCTGCCAAGCTCACACCTTGCTTAGGAGGGTTTTGACTTTCTCCTCATCCTGGATCATTACACTGCCTCTTTCTTTTGTTGCCATGACACTTTTGGCAGGTTAAAGTCTGCAGAATGCATGTTCAGTGAGAGCAGCTCTGCTTCAGAGCTGGTTGGTGAAATCCTTGTCTCTCAGTTGCATCTAACAGCCTGATTTGCTGTTCATTAAAAAAGCCAGATCCCCATTCTTACAGCAGAGGGACGGCTTTCACTGACTTCATCAAAAGCTGTCTCCTGTGTTCACTGATGTTGGTCTTAGGGCCCCTCTCTTTGCACCCAGGGCTAATGCAGGCTCAGATGAATATAGTACCATCGTGCCAACTCTTACACATCTTCTAAGACTTTACCCTGCTTTCTTCAGTATGGCCTTAATTTTTATCTACTCCCTTAATTGAAAGCATGACATCAATTTGAATACATGTACTATGCAGTTTAACTGTCAAAAGTTCATTCCTTCAAACCAACATTAATATTCCTCCTCAGTCCCACCTACCCCCTTCCTGTCATCTATTCTCAGGTGGGTTACAGTGATTACTTCCTATAGTCAGCAGCAGGTGTGAGCACTAGAGACCTCTGCAGGACACTATCCATTTATACAAAATTAATCCTGCAGTGTGGCATGGAGCATGTGCAGTGAAGGAGACAAAGGAAGAAAAGATGGGCCTGGATCACCTTCCAATTTGCAGATGCTGATTAGGAATAATAAACTGCAATTCTTTGTCTCACCTGTCCACTCCCAATCACTGGTGCACTGAACAAATGGAGCAACCCATGACCATGATAGTCTTTTATGAAGTCCTCAGATGGCTTATGTTCTTCAAGCAAAAGTTCCACTTCATGCAAATGTGTGCATAAAAAAGGAAGCTGCAACTCCCATGTCTTACCTTGTGATAATGACTGGCCTAGGGAATAAAAACCATGCAGCTGGTACTTCAGTGCTTGTGAACTTCAACAGGTTGTGAAGTCTCATTCAATTGCAGCATCTGCCTTCTAACTTTACAAAAGACCAAACCATCGTAATGGAAAAGACCAGATCTTGGTTCTACTGCTACCTTCCCTTTTAAGCTACGTTCTTAAACTTTCACAGGCTAAGTCTTTCCACTCAGATGTTTTCAGAGTTTTTTCTCTAAATAGATCACTTTTGAGTTCAACATTCTTTTAAGCACATCTTGATTTTTATCCACTAAATTCTCAGCACATTACCTATTCTTGCAAGCAGTTTGCTTTTTACAGACCAAGACAGTGAATAAATCATGGATTTACCTAGAATATTAAAACTGTATTCTAAATCTTTCAGCTAAATGTCTTCCAAGGTGCATGTTTATATATCTCCTCAAAAAGCTGCAAGACCAAAAAACCAATTATTCCAGTTCCAGTTCTGCAAGCTATACCTCCTTAATACATAGCAGAAAGAGCACTTATTCTTTAAAAAATTTCAAAACAATTGTTTTTGTTTTTATAATATTCTCTCTCATGCCAGAGAATTCCAACTGCCTTTTCTTCACATTTATAGCCAAACTTCCCCACCTCCTATGCTAAAGCAATCTGCTTGAGAATTGGCCATCACATATTGCAATTTCCTCTGAACAGGTCCAAACTTTCCATAGGAACTAGTGTATAACACCTAGCAGAGAGTAAATTGCTGACGAAACACAGACAACAAATAGATGTGGGAATATAAAAAGAACGTATTGGAGGCAGAGTACAAAGTGTTTTCAAGAAATCAGAATTCTACTCATAATACTAGATATTATACCCAAATCTCTTCTTTTAAAAGCTTACAGTTTAGTATGAGGTTTTGTGTATTTTATACTCAAATTCAAATGGATGTGCTATACTATGGGAAAAAAAATTACAGGAGAAGAGGAAAAGACTGAGGAATAGTTCTTAAGCATTGCTTTCTCTCTGCAGATTAGCTTTGTGCTGAAGCTGACAGTTTCAGCAAAAGAAGTCAAGTCTCTAATATGCTTCTGCTCCCAGCAGGCTTTTGACATTAACTTGAACTTAAATAAATGTAAAATGATAAAAGGAAAAATTAAAATAGAATATCTGATTTAAGTTATTCCAAGTGGACACCAGTTTAATTCTATTTATGTCAATAGAGCTTGAATGGGACAAAAATTGGACTAATGAAGTGTTGAATCTGGTCTCTCAAAGCGTATTACATAATAATTACTGTAACAACAACATAACATTTTCTCTACTGAAACAATGGCTTACATGGATTTTTCATTGCATTTTCATGGGTGTTTTGTAGTGCGGTTGCTACAACATAGTCTCTCTTCACTGTCAAATGTATTTGACCTTCAGTTTTGTACATTGGTAAAGGTACCAAACTGATACTTTGATATCAAAAAATGGATTGATGTAGCCTCTAGTCATCGCTGAGACTAAAGGTCTTCATATATAGGTACTTGGCATTGCAGAATTAGTTACTTTCATGAACACTTACACAAATAACTATAATTCACAGTAAACACCTAGCATTTATTGAAAAAATGTTTCCAGAAAAAAGTCTGGTGTGTTTGGAAGTAGGAAAACACCATTATATTAAAAAGAAGAGATTCTCTAAACAGCCTAACAACAAGAAATGTGACTCAATTTATCAGTAGTTGTAATACCCAGGACCAAAGAGAAGAACTGGTAATATCAGGAATTCTGATTTTCAGATGTTGTGCCCGCTTGTCCCACGCTTTGAAAAACTATATTCTCATCAGTATAGAGGAATCTACCCTTTTATATCTCAACAATCAGTTTACACTTCCCTGTGCCAAATAATTTGTTAAGAAAAATTCAATTTCTCTTTCAGCCAGATGGGCCAGATCTCTAACACGTTGGGCTTGGTACCACTGGCATTCTGGCAGAGGTCTTTACCGCACAGAACATGGATAAGAGATGGACATAACAGATGAACCCCAAAGCAAACTTCTAGATCATGTGGAAAAACCAGCACCTATAAAAAGGAGTGGAAGTCACCATATGTAACCAGCTAAGGAGAACTCTTACTGTAATGTCTCTAGATGAAAAAAAGTTTTCCTCAGTCTTTGACTGTTTAAATTGGGATATGGACAAATCTATTTACCCCTCCTTCATATATATGGGATAGCTGGCTGTTAGGGTCCCTTTCTGGTGTCTCTATTTCACATAAATTCACTGAGAAATCTAAAGTAGTCCAAATAAACTCCAGAAATTTTTGAGAGCTTGAAAACTTGCAAATTCAAGCTCCATTTTCTGGAATTTACCAACATACTTAGTATACAGCTATTGTATTTGGACATTAAGGCCTGCAGCTGTAGTTTAAGTAGGCTAGAAATACCCAATTAAGATTTTCTTGAAGGATATTTTCTGCCAATACAAATGGTAGAAAATTTCTACCTGTAGAAATTTCTTCAAGTCCATTTTCCTATTTTGGTGTAAAAGATAGGTTGAGGAAATTTGCTAGTACCCAGTGGAATGATGACACAAATGAGAGCTGCTCCTTACTAGTAGGACTGGGACTTCAAGTTGAACTGAATGGGTGACTACGTGTGTGCCACTATCCCTAGCTCTTCTTAACAGAGAACTGGGAGTATCACCTAGTGGTAGGCACAGTTACAGAAACACTGTAACAAAAGCAGCTACAGTGGGTCATCAATAATATTATTATGCAGGTAATAAATTATTCTTTATTATTTTAAACCTTAATTGGGAAGTAAATTATTAGGTTAGGTGCTATCCATTAAACTGAGATTTGCTTTGATGCGAAGACAACATTATAAAGCAATTTAAAAGATCAGTTAAGGGTCTAGAATGCATATCCCATGAAGACAGAATTCACCACTAAGTCAGTGTATTTACACCCAGATTTAGCATCAGTTTTCACTTATTGGAGAGAAACAAAAAAAACAATCCTATTTTCAGGTTGGACATTCAAAACTGTCAAGTAGTCAATGTTATCTTTCTTCTCTTATCCTCACTCAGATGTGGTGAATGTTTTCTTCAAAATATACATGTATTTCAGCTTTTACCCTACTGTATGACAGAAATTATCTTTCAAATACCCCATATTCTTCTCCACAGAATTTTTTTCCTATGCTAAACATTCACCCAACTGTCAATGAAAAATGTTGGGTTTTCCTCTTGCAAGTCCTTCAAGATTTCCAATACAGCTTCACAACATAAGATCAAGGAGCTTTCCAGGTTAGGAAGCTTTGGCATGTGCTGTTTGCTAACCAGTGTGTTGTAAAACACTGTTAAACAACATTATCACAGGTTGCTGAGCCCAAGGCCTAGAGCTCTGTTGAGTTACTGATTATATGATTGTTAAAAGGCAAAGCTGTCATTTCATCCAGCAACTGAGTAAAATGTTATTTTCGTGTTATCAACAAGAACATATCACTGGTAGAACCAGAAAAACCTATTATATTCTTTAAGTGAAGTTGTATGAATCTATTAATCAAGTGACTTGCTAAGCAATAAAGTAACAGTGATTCAGACTTTTAAGAAATAAGTAGTTTTACAGCTATTGCTTCTTTTTGATGCTGCTTTAATAAAATTCTTGTAAATCTCTATTGGATGACTGTAAACAGCAGCAGTATCTGAAGCTGTAATTATCAGGCAGATGCACACTCAGTTCACAGACACAGCAAGTTGCTATTAAAATAATAGAAATATATGTAACACCTCACATTAATTTCCTTATTCCTTCCATACTGTATCTCATTTGTAAAACAAATTAATTTTGGGTGAAATCTTTGAATTAAAGAGGGGATGGGGAATTGTCATTTCATAGAATTGTCTGTGGATTTTCAATAACACTGAGTACTCTTTAGTGCCACTTATCTATTGTAACACAAAGAATTTTAGCAAATGTAAAGTTCCTCAGCAACTACACCAGCCACCCAAGCCTTTTAATCCTTATACTTCTAATAAATATAAATTATCCTTTACATAGTTGATAACCGCTCTCTTCATTTCAGCAGAACTTTGCTTCAGATTCAGGTTTCCAACAGAGCTGATTAGTAAGAATGAAATGAAGTAAGCAGAGTTACCTTTACTTTGCTGCTTAGGACTTGACACCTACCCTCCTCTTCCATCGTTTTTTCCTCACTTCTCACTCATCACCCATGATCTTCCACTTCATTTCCCTGACTTCCCTATTGCCCAAATCTGTTTAGCAAATCCTTTTCTTTATCAAACTCAGAATGAAACTGGCATTTGCACATTTCCTTGGTGTAATTTTCAAACACTGTCTATGGTAGGATTATGGAAATATGGCTGAACAGGCTTACGTAGTACATGCAACTTTTCATATTCTTCTTCAAATTTTCCCCATAAGGAAAAAATCTTGTAACAGCAAGGGAGAACTTGATGGTGACAGGGCTAAATATCCAAAAGGAAATACATTCGTTTTAGTGATAATACTAAATCATATGTCTGAACTTAACATTCAAAGCACACTACAAGTATTAATTAGACCTACTGTCCCTCCTGTGATATTACTGTAATGCTTTTACAGAGGAAAAAACAGACAATTAATTAACCCAAAGTCATATAAAACTCTATGCTGGAGCCAGCATTGTAATTCCTAAACAACCTCACTGCTTACCCTGTGCTCTTCTTCCACGTTAGCTTCTATTTCACAAATTACTGCATAATTGGAGGAGTACTAAATTTCCAGTCATTTACTTTTGAATGAGGTCATAAAAATTTAAACTTATATTTTTGCTTTATAGATCTCAAAGTCACATTCACTTTTTGCTTTATGAATACAGCAAGTTTCTAAATTCCCTAGAGTTCCCTGTAATATTCCTAAATGAGGAAGTGACAGAGAAAACTGCAGCTGTTAAGCAATTACTTAAGTACAACAAAGTTTATTATCCTTTTAATTCTATTCCCTTAACTCTGGTTTACTTCTATCTCTACATATAGTCATCAACACTTAAGGCAAAGGCCTGCACGATACTAATCAGGATACTACACATAGTTGTGCACAGCTCAGGCATAAAATGTCTAAAAAAGAACATCCTCCTGTCTTGGTAATTGACCTTAAAGTTAGTTGAATTAATAACAACACATGATCAAAAAATTAATCCCAGGCGAACTAGCACTACAGAGAAAGCCAGTAAGGTCTACTGCAGTCTCCAAAAAATGTAATTTTACAAACCTCAGGAAAAGATATATTCAGCAGCCTAAAATCACATGTGTATAGACAGCAAGTGATTTGAATTAGCAGGCTAGTCTCTTGAAATTCATGAGCAATACTAATAATGTTTCAAACCTGAAGATTTTTTTGTTTTTTAACACAACAGATACCTTAATGACAGAGTTCGTTTTCATATCCAATTTTCACACTAAATATGCTTAAAAGCAAACAACACACACCAGCTAATAACCAATTTGAAAAAAAAGGTGATATTCAAATCCAGTGCCACTTTCTGCTAGATACTCTTTTTAATGAACACAGCAATGCTTAGCATCTACCGTGTGGAGTGAATCAGTGTCCCCTATCCTTCCCCAAAATCTGTATTTTCTACAGGTTTTGAAGATTGATAACTTCTTGGCATTTCTGGGTCAACCTCACTTATGTGGTCCTGATTTCTGCCTCTTGCTGTCTTTATTGCAAATCTTATTGACTTTCTGCATACCTTACTATGAAATAGTAATGTCAGCTTGAATTTTGCCCCTGCCTTGCCATGGACCTGGTCTAGTTACAACTTGTTATACACCAGCCTGAATACATAGCCGTGTGATGTCTTGGCCTCCCCGCCTGCCTGGTACTACAAGAGTGCCTCCATGGGCAACATCTGTGGGGCAACAGCTCAGGAGACCTGGTTTAGCCCCATCATGAGTACATCAGGGTCTGCCAACATCTGGAGTGATGATGTACTTGAGCAGATTTGAATTCAACTAACATAACACTTCCAGACACAGGATTCACTTTCCCACATGTGTAATTTAAAGTTTGCTATACCATTGTAGTCTCTAATCTGTGTCTATCTATCTTAACCATTTCTTAGGTATGATAAGATCCTCCAAGAACACCTGCAGAAAACAGCTTCCTCTCCTGAGGTGTTTTGGGTTTTTTCAACTTTTCTTTCAATACAAAACCATGCTCCTTGGCCAAAGTTTATAAGACACTTAAAACCAGACAGATTTCCAATATATATTATATATATTTACATTTTTATATGTGTCTCTATGTGTACATATGTATATTCTATGAATGTTTTCAGAATCCTTTCTGCAGTATTCTCTATGTATAACTGTTGTGAAGAAAAGTTTATGGCATCATAGTTAAAACACCTCTGCCTTAGTGAAAACATTTAATTACTCTTCAGTCATCAATGGCAATGACAACTAGTAGAGTCACTCAAAAATAGTATAATTTTATGTGAAAAATGTTAAGCAATTATTTTTGTTCAATTATCACTTACATTTTGGTCAGCAAATTAAAAAATGCTTTCAGGTTGCACTGCTACTTGTTTCTTCTTCTCACCCACAAACCAAACAGATATCAAGGGATATACAGGTATATTTTTTCTTAGACAAACACATTGGAATAAATGAATATTCTCCTAGGAGCTGTCTTCCTTTAGTCATCTTCCTTTCAAAAATAAAATAACAATAAGGAAAGAGAAGGCAAGACAAGGCAAGGCATGGATTTCATACAGTTACAAACACATAATTAAACACAAGGAAACATATACAGATACATACACATAAGCACATAAAAAGACATTTGCAGTCTTACAAATCTGATGTTCCAAAACCCATTAGAAAACAAAAATTGCTACATCATTACATTTCACTTCAGATTTGCAAGAGGTTGTTTAGCAATACAGTTTTTCAGTCATTACTAGGCTCCACACATCCAGATCAAAACATCTTTCCTATCCAAAGGACAAACTTGAATCTTCTTGCATTCAGGCAAATTACATAATGTAATTTTTTTTTATACAGAGGAATCTATTTTTATAGAGGAAAACACTTTTTAAAACTATTTTTCCCAAGAAACAGATGATATTTATGACAGGATATTTTTTTAGATCAGGTCTGCTAGGACATGAAGTCATTTGGAAAATGAAAACCAATGTTTTCTATGTCAATATACAGGTCTGAGACTAAAACTGGTAGTCACAATAGTAATAAAAACTAGACAAAAAACATTGCCAACATGGAGAAATACCTTGGTAGGTGTCAGATCGTAAGGAGTAGCAGAGAGGCTAAAAAATAAACACAAATAGAAAAAAAACCAAAACTTACAACAGTTATATTATTCAAAACAGTAGTGGGAACACAGTAACTAAAGTAACTAAGATATGCAGATGTATCATCAAGAAAGAAACATTTACCACAGGATTCACCTTGCAAGTCCATGCTAAATGTTGAGAAAAGCAGTGTCCATTCAACAAAAAAAGGCGATATTTCCACTTGACAAAGTGTAAGCATCTTATTACCATCATCAGAAATTTATCAATGAAATACATACACTGGTTTAAACAGGCAAATAAGCATGCCCACTATAAATTAATATTGGCAAAGCTTAATAAGCGAAAACAAATAAGAATAATAGAATCACTGAATTTTAGGGGTTGGAAGGGACCTCTGGAGATCATCTAGCCCAATGCCCCCTGCCAAAGCAGGTTCACCTGGACCAAGCTGGACAGGAAAGCATCTCCACAGAAGGAGACTCCACAGCCTCTCTGGGCATCCTTTTCCTCACCTTCAAGGTACAGAAGTTTGTCTGTCATGTTCAGAAGGAATTTCCTGTGTTGCAGCTTGTGTCCGTTGCCCCTGTCCTGTCTCAGAGTGCTGTCACTGAAACAAGTCTGGCCCAGTCCTTTTGGCACCAGCCCTTTAGATATTTATAAGCATTGATAAGATCTTCTCTTCTTTTAGCTTTCTCTTCTCCAGGCTAAAAAGTCCTAGGTCTCTCAGCCTTTCCTCATAAGAGAGGTGCTCCGTTCCCTTAATCATCTGTGTAGCCCTGTGCTGAACTATCTCCAGTGCTCCCCTGTCCTTCTTGAACTGTGGGGGCCAGAACTGGACACAGTACTCCAGATGTGGCCCCACCAGGGCAGAGTAGAGGGGGAGGATGGCTTCCCTCGCCCTGCTGGCCATGCTCTTTTTGATATACGCCAGGAGACCACTGGCCTTCTTGGCCACCAGGGCACATTGCTGCCTTATGGTCAATCTCCTACCCACCAGGACTCCAAAGCCTCTCTCTACACAACTGTTTTCCAGCAGGTCAGCCCCTAGCCTGCACTGATACATGGAGTCACTCCTTCCTACACTTGCTCTTGTTGAATTTCACTAGGTTCCTCTCCACCCAGCTCTCCAGCCTGTCTGAGTCTCACTGAATGGTGGCACAGCCTTCTGGCGTGTCAGCTGGACAGGAAAGCATCTCCACAGAAGGAGACTCCACAGCCTCTCTGGGCATCCTTTTCCTCACCTTCAAGGTACAGAAGTTTGTCTGTCATGTTCAGAAGGAATTTCCTGTGTTGCAGCTTGTGTCCGTTGCCCCTGTCCTGTCTCAGAGTGCTGTCACTGAAACAAGTCTGGCCCAGTCCTTTTGGCACCAGCCCTTTAGATATTTATAAGCATTGATAAGATCTTCTCTTCTTTTAGCTTTCTCTTCTCCAGGCTAAAAAGTCCTAGGTCTCTCAGCCTTTCCTCATAAGAGAGGTGCTCCGTTCCCTTAATCATCTGTGTAGCCCTGTGCTGAACTATCTCCAGTGCTCCCCTGTCCTTCTTGAACTGTGGGGGCCAGAACTGGACACAGTACTCCAGATGTGGCCCCACCAGGGCAGAGTAGAGGGGGAGGATGGCTTCCCTCGCCCTGCTGGCCATGCTCTTTTTGATATACGCCAGGAGACCACTGGCCTTCTTGGCCACCAGGGCACATTGCTGCCTTATGGTCAATCTCCTACCCACCAGGACTCCAAAGCCTCTCTCTACACAACTGTTTTCCAGCAGGTCAGCCCCTAGCCTGCACTGATACATGGAGTCACTCCTTCCTACACTTGCTCTTGTTGAATTTCACTAGGTTCCTCTCCACCCAGCTCTCCAGCCTGTCTGAGTCTCACTGAATGGTGGCACAGCCTTCTGGCGTGTCAGCCACTCCTCCCAGTTTTGTATCATCGGCAAACTTGCTGAGGACACACTCTGTCCCCTCATCCAGGTCACTGATGAATACATTGAAAAAGACTGGACCCAGTCCTGATCCCTGGGGAACACTGCTGGATACAGGCCTCCAACTGGAGTCTGCACCACTGATCACAACCCTCTGAGCTCTGCCATTAAACCACTTCTCAATCCACCTCACTGTCCACTTACCTAACCCACATTTTCTGAGTTTATCTATGAAGGTGTTATAGGACACAGTGTCAAAAGCCTTGCTGAAGTCAAGGTAGACAACGTCTGCTGCTCTCTCCTAAAAAATGAGGAGTAAAATCAATGTACAACTATATTGTAGTAGGAAAGTTTAAACTAGAGCAGGAGCTGCCTGCGCAAGGAGTGTGTGACTGCTTACACCTGTACAACACCCATCCTCCTCCTGAAGCACTGCTGCATGTCCCAGCATGACTTTCCTGAAGTGGCCACTCCCATGATTCTGTGCCTCTGCCAAATTTGGTAGCTATGCTCAAAACCAATGGCATCACCCACAGGCTAATAGTTTTGGAGTCCCAGCTCTAAACCCCATGAGAGGCTGAGCGGGTGGTGTTGAATAAATAAAGATTTTTGCAGAGAAAAGCAGAGACAGTCTGGACTTGTTTGAAGGAGATGAGAGAAAGCAAGGGAGGTGTTCAGGATGTGGTATACTGGGTACACATAATTAAACACAAGGAAACATATACAGATACATACACATAAGCACATAAAAAGACATTTGCAGTCTTACAAATCTGATGTTCCAAAACCCATTAGAAAACAAAAATTGCTACATCATTACATTTCACTTCAGATTTGCAAGAGGTTGTTTAGCAATACAGTTTTTCAGTCATTACTAGGCTCCACACATCCAGATCAAAACATCTTTCCTATCCAAAGGACAAACTTGAATCTTCTTGCATTCAGGCAAATTACATAATGTAATTTTTTTTTATACAGAGGAATCTATTTTTATAGAGGAAAACACTTTTTAAAACTATTTTTCCCAAGAAACAGATGATATTTATGACAGGATATTTTTTTAGATCAGGTCTGCTAGGACATGAAGTCATTTGGAAAATGAAAACCAATGTTTTCTATGTCAATATACAGGTCTGAGACTAAAACTGGTAGTCACAATAGTAATAAAAACTAGACAAAAAACATTGCCAACATGGAGAAATACCTTGGTAGGTGTCAGATCGTAAGGAGTAGCAGAGAGGCTAAAAAATAAACACAAATAGAAAAAAAACCAAAACTTACAACAGTTATATTATTCAAAACAGTAGTGGGAACACAGTAACTAAAGTAACTAAGATATGCAGATGTATCATCAAGAAAGAAACATTTACCACAGGATTCACCTTGCAAGTCCATGCTAAATGTTGAGAAAAGCAGTGTCCATTCAACAAAAAAAGGCGATATTTCCACTTGACAAAGTGTAAGCATCTTATTACCATCATCAGAAATTTATCAATGAAATACATACACTGGTTTAAACAGGCAAATAAGCATGCCCACTATAAATTAATATTGGCAAAGCTTAATAAGCGAAAACAAATAAGAATAATAGAATCACTGAATTTTAGGGGTTGGAAGGGACCTCTGGAGATCATCTAGCCCAATGCCCCCTGCCAAAGCAGGTTCACCTGGACCAAGCTGGACAGGAAAGCATCTCCACAGAAGGAGACTCCACAGCCTCTCTGGGCATCCTTTTCCTCACCTTCAAGGTACAGAAGTTTGTCTGTCATGTTCAGAAGGAATTTCCTGTGTTGCAGCTTGTGTCCGTTGCCCCTGTCCTGTCTCAGAGTGCTGTCACTGAAACAAGTCTGGCCCAGTCCTTTTGGCACCAGCCCTTTAGATATTTATAAGCATTGATAAGATCTTCTCTTCTTTTAGCTTTCTCTTCTCCAGGCTAAAAAGTCCTAGGTCTCTCAGCCTTTCCTCATAAGAGAGGTGCTCCGTTCCCTTAATCATCTGTGTAGCCCTGTGCTGAACTATCTCCAGTGCTCCCCTGTCCTTCTTGAACTGTGGGGGCCAGAACTGGACACAGTACTCCAGATGTGGCCCCACCAGGGCAGAGTAGAGGGGGAGGATGGCTTCCCTCGCCCTGCTGGCCATGCTCTTTTTGATATACGCCAGGAGACCACTGGCCTTCTTGGCCACCAGGGCACATTGCTGCCTTATGGTCAATCTCCTACCCACCAGGACTCCAAAGCCTCTCTCTACACAACTGTTTTCCAGCAGGTCAGCCCCTAGCCTGCACTGATACATGGAGTCACTCCTTCCTACACTTGCTCTTGTTGAATTTCACTAGGTTCCTCTCCACCCAGCTCTCCAGCCTGTCTGAGTCTCACTGAATGGTGGCACAGCCTTCTGGCGTGTCAGCCACTCCTCCCAGTTTTGTATCATCGGCAAACTTGCTGAGGACACACTCTGTCCCCTCATCCAGGTCACTGATGAATACATTGAAAAAGACTGGACCCAGTCCTGATCCCTGGGGAACACTGCTGGATACAGGCCTCCAACTGGAGTCTGCACCACTGATCACAACCCTCTGAGCTCTGCCATTAAACCACTTCTCAATCCACCTCACTGTCCACTTACCTAACCCACATTTTCTGAGTTTATCTATGAAGGTGTTATAGGACACAGTGTCAAAAGCCTTGCTGAAGTCAAGGTAGACAACGTCTGCTGCTCTCTCCTAAAAAATGAGGAGTAAAATCAATGTACAACTATATTGTAGTAGGAAAGTTTAAACTAGAGCAGGAGCTGCCTGCGCAAGGAGTGTGTGACTGCTTACACCTGTACAACACCCATCCTCCTCCTGAAGCACTGCTGCATGTCCCAGCATGACTTTCCTGAAGTGGCCACTCCCATGATTCTGTGCCTCTGCCAAATTTGGTAGCTATGCTCAAAACCAATGGCATCACCCACAGGCTAATAGTTTTGGAGTCCCAGCTCTAAACCCCATGAGAGGCTGAGCGGGTGGTGTTGAATAAATAAAGATTTTTGCAGAGAAAAGCAGAGACAGTCTGGACTTGTTTGAAGGAGATGAGAGAAAGCAAGGGAGGTGTTCAGGATGTGGTATACTGGGTTTACACTGGAGGGACTGACAGATGGAAAGGCTGTTTGCCTACTAGCCCATTGGGAAGTTGTACTTAACCAGACAAAGAGCAAAGGAAAAGCATTTCATGTAAGGTGCCTTTTAAATCTGTGTTGCTAATCTCTTTCACTATTCTACAGCCATTCATTCCTATTTATTTCTCCTTTGTCAACTGGGACTGTAATTTTTATCCTTTTTGTTTGTTATAGATTACCTGTCACAGGTATTTTTGTGCCCACCTGAAATCACCTGTGAACCTGAAATCACTGATAAGCCTCACATGGTAGCTCAGGCTGCCATCTACAGCAATGTGGAATTTTATAGCTCTGTCCTAATTCTAGCTAGATCACTACCAGTTTTGTCAGTTTATTGAGTAATGTATGTACATATTAAGTAACGCGAAGTACATGTTTGCTCACAAATGATCCCTGAGTTTCCTGTAAATACAAAGTAGCTCTCAATCACAATACAAACGTGAATTTTTTTTTAGCCCTAGTCCCCATAGCATTCTGATGATATAACATTACAGTATCAGAAATAAATGCTTTCTTATTACGTATGCCAATTGCAAGTGAAATTTTTAGAGAACAAATTGAAATTGTGTGTCTTATGGGTTAGTTTTCAAAGAGGGCTGTTTGTTTTGTTCGTGTATCCTATATTTTTTCAATTGACTATGTATGTACAATAAATATTTACAAACTATTTAACTGATGAAAATTACAAGTAAAATAAATAGAATTTGATAAAGTCAAAAGTTCAACAAGGATTGAAGAAGCAGGGTCAAAGCAGTAATTTACTATTAATAAAAAAAATGTAATAAACCAGAAAAATACACCTTTGTTAAGTAGATGTTTTTATGGTGCAAGGGAGTATAACGTGAGATGCAATGACAATAAGACAGCTGACTGTGCCTTTAGTTTTTGTGGTTTTTACTGGAGTACAGAAATCCTCATTTGTTCTTATTGTATGTTTCAAAATATATTCAATTACATTTATAGAGGCTCCAGTAGAACCAATGAGGTTATTGGTGAATAAAATATGCAGTGCACTCTAAATGCCTTTGTGAAATGCAAAATTTGTTTTACAGTTACAAGAGGAAGGTGTATCCTAGAATCTGCTCAGTCTCTTGTGAGACAGATGTTTAGTTCTCCAAGCAGGTCTGTAATTCTTTTTACTCATGTAAATGTCCTGTCCACTGAAATGTACCTCTCTAAAGATCAATAGCAGGAGAACAGTTGTGTTTTACACACGAAATGTAAAAATGCAATCTTATATATACAGACGAGTGGTCCCAGGTTTAGATGTTTTGACAACTGGTGTTTCTAAGCACCTGTTTTTTCATAACTAATCATTTTTGTCATCACCATATAGTAAGTACTACAGATATTAAACAAAATCCTTTTTATTTGGAGGAAGAACTTCCTGGAAAATGTCACTGAAGAAAAAAGCCACTAAAAAAAAATCCCCAAGGTATAACTTTGAAACTGTTGAAGAAAAGGCTGTGGGAAGTAAGGGGAAGATGTAAGCAGCCAGTACTAGGATAATAAAACCTCATCATAAGTACTTGATTATTCTCTCCTACTGATGAAATAACTCTTCTAAACCCAGGTTTTTTTAGTAACAGAAGAAAATTCTTTGTTTAGAATAAGGAAAATCTGGATCTCTTTTAACACTTCGTACCAGAAAATTTAAACCAAGATGCATTTTTGCATATTTCTGTTGGATTGGATAGAGAAAGCACGGGAGGACAATGCTATTGATTCTAGATTCTGTATGTTTTCTTGTACAATATGTTGTCACTGTGAAGGGTATTGTAAAATTTATTTTATATTCATATTTATCTTTTAAGAAACAGGTGTTTTGCCTAGGAATGTGCTTATTGGATGTTGATATATAGAGTAACGGACAGTCTCTGCTAACTCCCTGTGTTCCATCACAAAGAATAATCCTTTGCTGCTAAAGGGAGTTTTGCCATTTAACAGAATGAAGAAAGACATGAAACAGTACAACCATAAGTAAGTATTCCTTCATCTCCGCCAGCAAGAGGTCACTATTCTTCATGTTCAACACCTGAATTATTTTTCTTGAGATTTTGTCTGATTTATTTTTTTTCTCTCATAATTTTCCACGAGTGACAACCAACTATAGTCATGATGCATTATTTTGTGATTTGTAATATATGGGGAATATATGTCGGCTGGCAAATTAAGAGACAGCAAAGCCTGGACCCATTCAGTTTTACTTTTGAGAGCTCACTGCGCAGAAAGGCATATTTGGGAGAATGATCATTTGCACCTTGCCTTGGTATGCTGATGGTAGTAAATATAGCCTTTCCACTTAGCAAGGAAAATGAGCACGCTCCATGGCGTTTCAAATAAATTATTTGAATAAGACTCTGTGTTGACAGAAAGTAGAGTGAAAGAACAACTGAACCAGTCAGTTCTGCCAGGTCCATAGATATTTTGCTATATAACCCTAGAAGCCTTATTAATAGGAAGAACTCAGAAATACCTCTGATAGCAGTTGTTGAATTTCTTGCTATGTAGGGAAGAGGAGTAGGAGTGATCTTATTTAAATAAAACCTTGTCTGTTCTTGAAATTTTAAGGTGCTTTCAGTTGAAGTCTTCCTTTTCATTTCCATGCTATAAAGCTTTATTGAGCCCTTGTAAATCTATTATTATTTCAATTGTTCCTTAAATTTCTGAAGCACTATTTTATATTAATCCAATTATTTTTCTAATGTTAACAATGAGCTAGGAACCTCAGGAACAGAAATTACTTCCTCATCCAATCCTAAAAAAAAAAGAAACTTAACCAAACTTAAGTTAGTGTTATGACACATGTACCAAATGCATGCCAGAAATGAGACTTCATCTGAACTTCAAAGTCTCTTGAACATCATACTAGTAACTTTCATACAAATTCTTGAATACAGCAAGAAGGAATTGTAATCTGGTTCAGAAAAGGGTGGAAAACTTCTAGGGAAATTTCAAAAGCAACAGAGAGCTAGAAACAGAGCTCACAGTTCTGGTAAAAATGAGGCTTTTTCATTTTTAAGTCTTAGGATTGCAAGGTTCTGTGACATCCTTCCCTCCAACCCAACGTCTCCCAAAAATGGATGAATTAATATGAGTTAATGGACATCTAACAGTAGAACAACAGACATGGTGCATTTATGTTTCAATCATTTTTTGCAATAACCCTCGTAATGATCAGAAATACTCTCAAAATTTTGATCTTTCTGCTGAAAAGCATAGTACTTAGGGAGACACTTCCTTTTTAAAAAAAAATAATTATTTTGCTCTCTCACAGAATTACCAACATAGAACACCATGACTAGTTACTTACTATGACTACAGAATCCTTGCATCTACCAACAGTGTCACCTGCAATCCCAAGGAGTCCAAATATATATAAGATTTGTTCAGGTAGATTTTCCTATATTTCAGAATCATCTATAGATTTGCAAACAAATATAACCTACCTTACTTGTTAGTATTAAAAGAGCATACTGCATAAATAAACCAGGTTAGAATTTTATCCTTAGTTTGGTGAACAAACCACTTTTTTAACTACTTAAAAGCCTTAATAAAAGCTGAGTTTCTTATTGTGTAATTTACTTTCAATGACAGTTTGATGTTAAGGACTCAAAGGAAAAAAATCTTAAATTGTTCTGCTTAGCTTCTCACTGATTTTTTTGCCTTATGTAACTTTTCTTATTTTTCTATTGACTATGTAGGGCTTTCATCAAAAAAGAAATTTGACTCAGACCATCTACTTCAAAAGGAATTTTAAAAATGAGTATCAAAAGGTCTGATTGATCTGTTTTTAAATTACTATATTTTTTACATCCTTCTGTAGACTATATAGCTTTGTGCTCTGCCTAGACAAGAAAAGACATTTTCCATTATGTATTAATTTCTCTGTCTGTCAGGTGGTGGGCTTTTTCAGTTGGAATGACCTTGCCCAACAGTTTATTCTGTCAAAAACTTCATTGCCAAATCTAGGATTTGTATCAAATAAACAGATATAATCAGATTCTAGTCCTGTACTAAACTGAATAGCATCATCTGTCATTACGGTATCATAAAACTCATTGCATTATCTTTCATTCACAGAAACTTGAGGAGTGTAGCGGTGAAGGAGTCTTGTTGGCTTCAGGCAGGGGCAGGTATAATTTCATTTTCTGTATCCTCTAAAATCGTGATGTCAACTACAATGTTTCCTTCCAAAATCTTTGTGATTTTCTAATAAATACGTGGTAGTTGTAGAATAAAATTTCATCATATTTTTAGATGTATGTCAGCTACAGGTAGGTGTATCTACAAATGACTGTGGAAGATAAAAATTTCCATGACAGATAAGGTTAGCATTTCATCTGTTGCAGCATTGCCTAATAAACTGAAAAGAAAGGTGAAAGAGCTGTATGGGATGGGGGAGAGACTCTGACCTGTCTATCAGTTCTCCTGTTTTTTAGGAATGGAAGGATTTTATCGTATCTTTGCCACCTGTGTAGTTATCCATATTTCACATATCATTATGAATCTCTAGGTGGAGGATGTGGATGTTCCGAATTATTTCAATTCCATTTAAACTTCTACATTCTTGGGAACTGACCACTTCATTTTCAAAGGGATTTCTATTATTGTGTGCCACAGGTTTATAAGTAATTTTTAAGCTTCACAGTGGAAACGTTTCTTTGGTTTTTTCACATGATGCTGTTTAGCACTTGTAAGTACTTTATCAAGCTTTGGTGTCACTAGTCATTTCTTCTACTTCTTGTCATCTAAGTAACATTTTAAGATGAAACTTCTGATGAGAGAAAATGAAAACGTAACAGTCAAAATGAAAATAATTTACTTTTCACTTGTATGTGTCTTATAAGATCTAACAAGATTAGCTAACTGTTTAAAGGAACTATATATATACTATATTTGCCCTTCATGACGTGTCATTGCTCCATTTGCTTACGTGCTTGTAATATTAGCTCAGTTCAAGAATAGTCACATTTAAGTTTTTGCGTGGGTTAATAATCAACATTAACAAAGTCTTTCAAGCTTTAGATTTAGAATTCTATAACATGTCAGTAATTCATGTAAATTAAGTTACTTACATGTAAGTAACTTATACAGGCTGAACCACATGATGATATAGTCAGCCCGCTGCTGAATCCTGCAGTACAAAAGAAGTGAGGCTGACACAACTCCACCCCCAACATTAAGCCAGCAACAAGGCTGAGATGTGTTCCCAGTAGGCACACCTATACAATACACATATGCATGTACACATGTACACATACACGTATACATAAATACACATATACACACCACATATCACAGTGTGTCTCCTGCCCCAGGAGGGCTGGGGCCTGAGCTTATTCCCTTGACCGAGGTGCCCCCATCTGCTGTGGTGCCTCTAAGCTCCTTTGTGGATGTTGAGACAGGCTTTTATCACATAAACCAATGTATATTCATCCATTAAGTAAATTAATTCTTACTACTAAACCTGCTAGGATAAAGAATTCTTTTTCATTGAAGTGTTTGTCTACTCTGGTAAATTTAAAAGTTCTGATTTTTAAAGCTACTCATAAAACTTGTAATAAACATTTTGTCAGAGAACAGGTTTCTGTATCTATTCTTGCTCCCTTGTTACTGTATATGCCTAGCCAGACCACCTATTGTTTGAGCCCTTCCAAACACCTAAAATAAGAAATCTGTCCTCAAAAGAGAAATGCTCTAGTTATTTATTTTGATTTATGAATATCCTTAATCTCCGTCTTGGCCTAACCTTGGATGAAAGCCAAAAGCACTTCACTCTAAAAAGTAGGAATGATTGTGGTTTGCTTTTTTTCATTTTTTGTCCAAATTGCTTACTTCCCAACCAGTGAGCTTTTTCCTCATCATTCCTTCAAAAGAGAAGGCAGCTGTCATAAGAAGTCAAACCTCGGGAAAGACAAGATATCTTGTGGATATTCCAGAGAGTCTTTTAGTATCATTTTCTAGTTTAACAGGAAAGGCACACAGTAAGATGAACTGAAGGGAGACAGGTCTCCTTGCCAAGCAGTCAAGTTGATAATGACTATATGCAGTTTTTACCAATTTTTGGTTTTATTCTTAATTCTAACAGATGGGATTCATCAAAAATTTTGAACTGGTTTTGCTACTGAATAGAACAACTAAAAACAAGTATAAATGTTCATATGCTCCATATGCTCTATATATTCTATACTCTGTACTAAATTAGTGGAAGTATAAATGCTCTAAGTATAAACTATTTTATATTCTAAGGAAATTTTATTTGAAACCAGTCCTGAAGGCCGAATATTTTTAGTCACTAGTAAAAGAGTCAAAAGAATGCTTCCATTTTTCAAATATGCTAATCATTTGTACACTACACAAAATGAAAAAAAAAAACTTTCCACCAGAAGTAATTTACATTAGTGGACATGTGAAGTTATTAATCTTATTTATCATATTGACAGATATCTTACTCTTTCCAAAGTTATACGAGACATGCATTGTGCTCACTGCAAATGAGGTCCCTATTCACAGGCACTCTGTGAGAGAACAGGATGTTAAGAGATTGTGGAATAAGCATAGACCAGAGAAAGGAATAGAAGAAGCAGGAACACTGGCAGGGGATGGCTGTGAGCAAGTCCAGATGATCCATAAATGATGCCTGGCCATCCAACTGATGGAGAGGAATTCTCCTCACCTGGCAGCTGGGGGTTGCAGGGGCATGTCAGTTGGGAAAGAAGATACAATAGTACTATGTAGACTGCTTGTCTTTTGTAATAAACGATTCTGGTTGCACCTCCGATTGGGGTCCATTCCTTCATCCACTACAGCACTCAGGGCACATACTCTCAGATCTTGGATTTCAGGTAAGATCATCACACTTAATAATTTGCCAGAGAGCTCTACTTTTTGTTATTCACCAGCAGAATGCTCTGTTGCATACAGAGTCTAGTTGCCAGCTCTTTACTCATGTCATGCCATGCCTATGTTGGCATACCTTATAGCTTTTTTATCACTTCAGATGTCATCTTCCTCTCTTCCCCATACTCTCTTTCCATCCTCCCACCCAGATGAGAGATTAAAAAGATAAAAAATCTAGATAGCCTTTTAGATAACCTGGGAGCCTACTCTTGTCCAGTCATTGGTCAACATGTGGTTCTGCAGTAAAATCACATAATTTTCTTTCCTCCTCTTTCTTCCATTTTTGGGGTTATTTGCCCATCACTGGCTTTACAGTGCTTTTTTTATGAATCATCATTTTGAAGTTATGTTGACAAAATCTTCTGCAACTTATTAAATTAACCTTGCTAGTTTCTTAACTATGTTATTTCAAAACATCATCTAATGGGGAATAGGGAGATTAGATTGTGTAATGTTCTTCCTCTCTTATCCTCTTGTAGTAGTTGTTCCAAGATAGAGTTTACTTTTTAAAAATAAGTGTTTGGTAGCTCACATTATCACCTTTAAATCAGTCCTAAATCAGCACTCCAGTGCAGAGCTGTGACTACATGCTCGAATGGTGCTGTCATTCAAGTTAATTATAAAATCTGAATATTCATGTTATAGTAAACATTTTTTATATTCTTTGCAAAAAGCTTAAGCTCCTAATTGTAGGCAAATTCTAAATTTTTTCTTGCCTGTATTTTATTTCACTGACTTTCTCAAGGTGTTAATTTTTACTACATCCAGCAGCTCACTGCACAGTTGAGCGATTGCTGTTTGTCCTACATCTGGTGTTGTAGGTGCATTCTACTTCACTAGGCAAAAGAGGAAGGAAAAAAAGTATCGATGCTAAGTTATTTAAATTTTATTTAAAAAAGTAATTTTCAGTGAACTCAGCAAAGCTTATAGAAATGAAATGTAAGAATCTAATTTTATCTCGAGTGACATTACTGAGGAGTAGGATGGGGCTCTGTTAGAATGGTACTGATACAATAAGAATTGCTGAACAAATGTTACAGTCATTTGTTATTTGTACAAATGTTACAGGTTTAAAATTACTAAAAAGTCCCAAGTCAGACCGAAGTGAAAAAAGAACCTTCACTTCTTTTTTCAGTGTTCTCAGAATGGATAAGACTTTTAATAATTTATTCTGGAGGTGATAGTCTGGAAGGGAATACGAAGACATCTGCTGCCAATGTTGTCACACTGTCTGTGTTAAGATCAGATTGCTGAGATAGGACTTGTGCCTCCCCTCTCCAGAGATGCTGAAATAGAACATATTCTGTCTCTAAACTGTCACAGCTAAATAGCCATGTGTGATTTCATTTACAGTGATGACTTCTTAATGCATTGTTCTGTACATAGTAGATTAAATTCTTCTCTTTGTCAACGTCGATAGGAATTTCACACATGCATCAGGGGAAAAATATCTAGAGCTATCTTTTCTACCTGTGCACACGTATTTCCCAAGTAATTTGTGTAAAAAACCCTGATATTGCACAGCGAATTACACACTTTTCTCTTTACATACTTTTCCATTTGATCCCCTAAGTATTGGACACTTAGGTCTATGTTAATAAACATTGGACACTTAGGTCTAGGTTAATAAATCTATACCACCATATCTATGGGTTTAGATTTATTTTTAAATAAAATAAATATGAAATAAAATTCTATGAAATCGCAAAACATATTCCACTAAGTTGGTAGTCAAGTACATAGTGTAAATAGAAATACGTATGTATATACAAGTACATTCACATATGTGATACTTTGAGAAATAAAAACATTACATAATCTTTTTTCAAAAATATGTATTTACTAGTTGCACACAAATTTTTGCAAGTGTTGGCCAATCCTCACTGAATCTTTCAGACTAAGACAGGACAGATTAAATTTCATTTATAAGTACTGAAACATATGTTTTTCTCCAAGCCAGTTGATTCTCCAACTGTGTGTCCACATGAGTGTTTCTTCTGAAATTCAATCAAATTAAACCGATTCAAACTCTCTACACATTGTATGAGGCATTAGTAAGTGATACAGGTAGAAAACTGAATTATTGGGAATGAATTTTAGTTGAACTGTTTGCTGCAGACTAGGCTAGGTGTGTTTATGGCTAAATGCAGAGTCATAGTGTGACATGTTGGTATTTGTGATGCTTCCACATTGCATCCCATAAATGGGCTCCCCTTGCTCACAAGGCACCTGCAGCCAGCATAAACCACTGGACTTTTTCTCCCTATGAAAAGTGAGTTTGTTCTTGTGTGTTCCACTCTCATCTTGCACTAGCTGCAACCCCATAAAGATGTATTTATGAAATGAAGATGAAGGCAGATGGCAAATTTTATGAATAAAATCACATTTGCATTTTAACTTCATGCTTTGCTTTTCTTCTGTTAATTGTTTTTTTCATTTTCTCCACTAAAGGTAAATCTAGTTAAGCACAACAGCCTATGCATTTCACAGATTGTAATTATAGCTGGCTCTTTAGTTTCCTGGTTGTCCTTGTGTTTTATATAGTTGCCATATTGTGCTTTTGGTGTTCTATGGTGATGTGATACATGCTTGTATGTTTAAAAAGCTTCACAGATTAGATGCAAAACACTTACTGAGCTTTCTATTCTGCTCTGATCCTCTTCTGCTTGAAGTCTTTGATCCTTCTAACACCGAATGTATAGAAGGTCCATGCTCCTTTCATCTTTTGAGTAGTACTTATGTACTACTCAAAGTAGTAGTACTTTGTAGAAACAGAAAAGATTAACATTTTGTAAAAGACAGCACTCTTACTGAGGTAAACGGAAAAGGTGAGGTCTATATTTCAATAGGTCCATTCAAAAAATCTCTTATAGATGTGTGATAGCAATCTACTGGTGTGGAAGAAGGTTCATCCATGGAAAAGCATTTTCATTAGTAATTAAATATGAAGTAATACACTTCTGAAAAAAGTATTTACTAGTGGAGAAAATAAAAGATGAGTACAAACTGGTTTTTTTTGATGTGGTGTGGATATAAACTTCTTATTTGAGTCATGCGAATTCTATTTGTTAATACTGAGTGTACTGTGCATTTGTGTTGTTACAGTATTTTTGTGGTTTATTTTTGAATGGATACAATCAAATAGGCACTTCTCTAGTACTTCAAATGTATTTGATCAAACAGAATTTTATAAAAATAATATATTAAGAATAATTAATTATTAGACAAGATATTAATTATTAAAAAAACCCCTTTTTTACCCACTTTTATAAGTGTTCAAAATTCAGATTTATGTGGCTTCTATCTTAATAACACAATAAAATGAAATCACTGCCCTTGTTTCTATTGCGTTCCAATTTTTGTATAATTTTGTAACAAAACCATATCTTTATTCCATTTTGAGTTGTAACTTTAGACAATTATTAAAGAGGAAAAAACCACTTACATAGTAATTGCACTTCCTGTAGTTAAAGGTTTGTGTTGTGGTATGGAGCAAGAGAAGAAATACAGATTGTGCCACCTGAAATTCAAAAAGAAGATACACTTAATATTTCAAGTAGTTCAAAATGCAAACGTGGAAGAAATAGTAAAATAGACAAAAAATTCATCTTTTTCTTCATTATTCTTGACTGACTGATTCAGTTCCTCAGTAGGCACTATCGGGGATCATTTAGGCTACTAACAAATTTGGGAATGGTGGCATTGAAGCTTGATTCCTGAGGTTCACATCAAGATATACTTCATCAACCATCAGCAATGAAGCCAGAGCAATGTGAGCATATGTTTTGTTAGCCCCTGTGCTTGTGCTTGAAGGCAGGTGCTCTTCCCCATGAATCTCACAGTCCAGTTATTGGATACGGAGGTTTGCCTGAGTGTGCTGGGGCTTCCGACCACAGGAGCACCTCAGGGATTTCCCCCAGAGATAACTGGGCTACCTGCAGGTGGATAAGCACCCTGGCTGTACTCTGGCTGGGAGAAAGGTTCACTTTTGCCACATCTCAGGACCACTATTGGGCTTCCCAGTCTAACATTTTCCCTGCACTTTGATAACTTCATAAGCAGTAAATTAAGAATTAAAAAAGTAAGTGACTCTCCCTTACTTCCCATCCAGGTCTATGTTAGTTTTTTTCTCATTCTCCCATTCTAATGGTGTCAAAGGAATTTAAATTACATTTAAAAGAAAAAAAAAAAAAAGGCAAGAAAACACCTAAATATCAAGCAACCTGAAATTATTCCCAGCTTTCACACATCTTGAGATCCTGGAAAATGGAAAAGTGGGTAGGGAATTAAATTATTAAAGAATTAAAGGAAAGAGAAGCATTGCCAACCAATATTTTTTGGAAGGCTCTTCTTGATAATGGAGATTGATTCCACTAAAATTTCCTGTTATTGCATATGTAAATATGGATGTGGTTTATAATTGGATATATGTAGCATATTTGGCTTTTTTACAAAGCTGTGAATTTATTGCTGGATGATGTTCTCTTTTTAGAAAGGAGCACCAATTAAAGCAGAAGGGAAGTGGGTTAACAGCTGGCTGACAAATCTCAAGATAGCAGATATGGAACAGTTGCTCTCCAAGAGGAACAACTGAAATGACTGTTATTCTTCAGTTTGGAAAGAACAGGGTCAGCAGGGCTGAGATTTGATCAAAATTGATAGGATCATGAAGATTAAGGTGAACACAGAATTGTTTATCCACCAAACCTCACAGTACTAGAAGCAGGGGGAAGTTAGTAAGATATCTTTATAAAACAGATAAAAGAAAATACTTTCTTATACAATGAAAAAAGAATTTCTTGAAACTGTTTTCAGAAGGGACTCGAGGCAGAAAGTATTAGCATGTTCACAAAAGAATTAGGTTAATTTTTTCTCTGTGAATGAAAAAAATTCACAAATAAGGGTAGTGGGCAGCAATAAACCCCTTTACCTTTCCTGGTTTTGGGTACATGAGTGGAACTGATCCACCACTGCTCTCTCCCTGGACAGCATTTCCCATTCCTGAAAGACCAATGCTGTGTTACAGGTCTCACTGACCTAACACAGTAGAAGATTTATAATTTTCTATCAGTAGATGTTTCTACAGAGATTTCATAAGTATCCGTCTCAGTTCTCCTGCTCTTCTAGTTAATGGATTTAATCCTTTTGCTATTTTTTTTCTTTTTAATTGAATGACTTCTTTTAAAAAATTTGCTTTTAATTACTAGTCTTTATTTTCTTGCTATAATAAAATATAATTACTAGATAAGTTTCTCCTTCGTCTTGCATTAAAGTGACACAAATACTGATTTTGAAATAGCTGGGTTTTTTTAACAATATAATAAAGCTTTGACAGTGAACGTGGTAAAGGAAAGCAGTGATGCTTTACCCCCATCATTTGCTGTAGTTCACTGATCGATTCAGGTGTTAGGTAAGTACAGAGTTGGTTGAATTTTGGAAAAAAATATGTTGAAGATTGATTTAACAATGAGCCATATGCATCACAATATTGTAGAGCATTACAAAAGACCGAAGATATGTAATTCACATTAAAAAAAAAAAACAAAACAGATGCAGATCAGTGCAGGAAAGAGATGTAAGATCTTTGTTCCCTAGATTACATAGCAATTCATCTATATTTTGGAAACATAGCGTAAGTGTAGATGTGAAAGTCATACCTTCATTTTTTTACAATGGTAATGCAAAATATTGCCCAGAGAACATGTTAATTTTGCTTGAGCTGTGCCTGGCCTGTACCTATAACTGTATTTTGTACACCTGGTAAACCTGAGGAGTCTGTTTGGACTTGTGGAAAGTTCTGGTAAAACAGTTTGGAATTATCCTGAAACTACTTGTATTAACTACAAGAACTTTTATTGAGATTATTCAAGTGAAAACTAAAGCTCTTTACTCTTTCAGCTTTTTAAATGGGATGAAAGTGATATGGAAGATAGCTGTTTTCTATGAAAAAAATTATTTTTTTTTCCTAACACACTTATTTATTTCATCTCAAAGAATGAAAGCACTCTGCCTGCTCTCTTCCTTGTTTCACTTATACATCCAAATATCAACTCATTTTGTGTGGAAAACAATAGTATTTGGTTCAAAAATACCCCTGATTTTAATAATGGAATTGCAGGATAGAGGTATGTGGGTCAGCAAACAGAAAAATGCCAGGGATCAAAGTCTCCTTTCATGAAATTTCACTGAATTTATTGAAGATATAGCAGTGAAGAATGGAAATGTGCATCTCCATGGATATAGTGATTCAGTAGAATCCTTCTGACTAAGAATTTTATTGATCAAGCAGCACCGATTACTGGTGTCTTTCTCTTTTCAGGAGTTCAACAGTTATCATATTTTGAATATGGAAATATAAAGGAACTCTGAAATGACTAGTAAAATACTATATTGTTTAGATGTCCGTTATAGTTAATAGCTAATATTTTAGTCTTCTCGTTTGTTCTGCTCTTCAGACACTTAATGCAGACTCATCCCATGCAACCTGCAAGGGGCAAATACTTTTACATTATACTGCATTCTACTCCAGAATTATTAATGTGATGTTAATGTTGAAGTGATGGTTCATGCACAAACATGATACTTAAGTCATTGAGGAGGTCTGCACATATATATATAAAAACACTATATTTAGAATAATAGTAAAATTAATTTTTATAGTAGTCTAACTAGATTGGGGCCTAAAACTACAGTAGTTCTATTTAAGAATGCTCATGTGTGCAATTGTGTCATTTGCTCAGAGTCAGGTAGGAAGGGAAGTAAGGTGCATCTCAAATATCTGCTATTTCTTCGAAAAATGCTGACTTTTCTCTCTCAAAGGGACTTTCTTCCCATGACCAAACCCGTGGCTAACTTCCAGTAGCTTGGTGAATAATACATTCCAGCCTGAGTGGCCTAAACTTATCTGATTTAGGTTCTCTAAAGGGACTTTTTTATATCTATTCAAATTTGTTTTCTTTATGAAGACAGGTAGCCCTAGACTCATCAGTGTCATCCAGACTGAACCTTGCTCCTAACACTACAGAATCTTAACAGTAAAGCCAAGAGGGCCAAGGTTTTAGATACAGATTGCAACAAAAAGTTTACAAGTAAAGAATTTCAAAATGTGAGCCCTAAATTAAACTTATCAGCAGTCTATCTTTTTCTCATTGTTTGTAGTCTTTTCTCTAAAATTCTCAAGACAATCCAAGTTTACATCTAAAGTTTTAGAATTTGCAGCAAGTCTTCTCCTTCCTTTGTTACCCTCAGTTCTCCCAATTTTTTAAAACAGATAAGGAGGAACTCCCCTGACTTCCCGTAGTAATATGACTGAATAATATTTTCTTGGTCATTAGATACAGCTCAAAAGAGGAATAAGAAATGCATGGCTTTAGTTGTAAACCACGTTGTGCCAGTTCTGAAGATCCATGCTTAAACACTATCGTTCCTACCCATTGTTTGGCTACTGACTAAATGTCTCCACCCAAACTGGACTATTTAGAACTCAGTAGAGCTTACTATCCTGCCAATGTCAGTTACTATACAGTATAATGGCTTGCTTATATTTTGTAAAGCTTATGAATTCTGCAATAGCCCCTTTCTATAGGGACCACATGCAATGCTTTTTAACATTAACACATCAGTGAAAAAAATATCCCCAACATAAAAATATCCCCCAACAACAATTGTCTGATTGTTTCGAGTTTTATCTCATCAGTTCCTTCTTCCACGTCAGAATATCTTGTCTTCTCTCCTGAGGACAAAAGCTCTTTTGACATCATTAACCCCAAAATTCAAAAGAATTCTGAAGAGCTGCTAGCAATATAACATGTCACAGAGGAGAAAACAGGTTGAAATATCAAAATTCATTTTGCCCCACCTGTGATGATCAAGCATGTAAAGCAACCTATGATGCATTCAGAATCACTGTAGTTCCTGCATAGAGGGCAACTGGTAATTGTGATTGTCATATATGTCATTATATGTATATAATTTTCTCCACATGACATGTGAGAAGTATGCATAATCTGTGTGGCCTCCATTTGGCTGAGAAAGGAGCAACATCTTCTACTGGCACCAGATCTGCATTAGGTCCGTATCTTCCTGTATGTGAAATGAAAAAGTGACAATATGGATCATCTGAAAAAGACAGGCAAAAAAGAAAGGCAGAAGACATGTAAATGGGAAAAGTATTGGGAAAGAGCTGCATCATATTTTTTGCAAAAGGGATGTTTTTTGCTGGCAAGAATGAAGTACCTTCTTTGCCCTGCTGAGTTGCTTCCAGAAGAGACAAAGTTTTGCAAATAAACATATCAATGTCACATCCTTCTTTTAGTTCTGCATAAGACAATTCCCATCACTATAAAATGGATAAACATGAGTTTATTAAGGGACATAACACCATGTGGAAAGGGAAAGAAACCCTTAGAAAGATAGGGAGATTGTGGAATTTCTTCAGTTTGTATCTCTCAGAAGAATTAAAGTTTAGGAAACTGTGGAGATAAAAGAGAACAAAGCCTAGAAATGGCCTGTGGCTTACACCTACCCTCTAGTTGTAGAAGTCTTTGAATCCTCCAGACTCTTTTTTTCCCCCCCCATAGTTCCCTATCTTGCAAAACCAATATATATTTAATATTGCAATACTCAGTGCTAGTGGGGATCATTCTCAACTCCTTTCAATTGTAAAACATGAAAGGAGAAAGAGAAATAACACATGGAAAGGTAGATTAATTTCAAAAGGAGCACTTCTACTGAATTTCACAGATTTAGCGCAAGTCCTCTTGTTAGAACAGAAATACCGGGGGAAAATGGGGTTACCTTGGTAAAAACATTATTTAATATATCTTAAGACAAAGAATGAAATTAGCAAAAATAACCTAAAATTTACATTTATGCAGAAATGTATTTTTCAGATTATTTGCAGAAATCAGACATTATTGAGTGATATAAAACTAAGGAGAATTGCAGCTTAGTCATCAGTTTTCAGTGAGATGAAGCTTCTCCAAATATGGAAATGTTGGCTGCACACAGCACAGAAAGCACAATATACATATGGAAACAGGTGAAGTACTACATTACTTGATTTCTGGATTTACAGTTAATTTCTAGGTTCCTTATTGCCAGAAACCTATTGACTGGAAGTACTTAGAAAATGAACAAAGTTGAGGTGGGGAGGGAGGGAGGTGGGTAGGGGGCAGGGGCAAGGGCTGGAGAGGGGATTTCAAGGTGCACATTTGGACAAGACGACTGAAAAGTAACAAATTCTATATATAGCTGAAGCATGTACATTTCAGGCAAGGAAAGAATTTTTTTATCTTCCTGAATCACTTGTTAAATAGTGCAATGAAGTGAAATGGAAGGTTTAGCTAAAAAGGAAGAATTGACAAAAGGATCAGATAGAAACCTCAAACATTTGAGTCATTTTATACTGTGCAACTCTTCAGCTGCTATTAAACATATACAAAAGAAAGAAAATGCATGAAAATGTGGATTAGTAAGGTTTTGAGTTGTATCTTTTCTCTGTATTTCTAGTTTTTGTAAAGGACAGTGTCATATTTTGAAAAAAGCATCTGCAAAATACCCTAGCTAAGATGACATTAAGACCTACAACCAAAAGAATGTGAAAGTCATTTATTCTATTCATCAGTAGTTTTATTTTGTCTCTGTATCTCAAATTATCTTTTTTCTTTTTAAATAAAAAATATTCACTTGTTTTGATAGTATAGAATACTGTGTCAGAAACTTTAATAGAGAATGCTTACCTATGCAAGCCATTTCCTGTTATAGACTGTGAGTACCTTAAATGATTTGTTGCTTCCACAATTGTTATGCAAATTTTGTATTTTTTAAAATTGAAGAAAAAGGGGGGAGGGGTGATTGCAAATCAATTTACTTCACAAAACCAAGTCAAATGCCATTTAGCACAACGTTTTTAAAAACATAAAAAAACTCATAATTTGGGGGCTTTTTATATATATGTGAATAAAAATATGTTCATTTTTTACAGGCAATTTGAGGGAGAGAAGATGATTTCTTACGAGAAATCAGTGTACTCAGCGTACAATGAACATTAGTGTTCAGAGAGTATTCTGAACAGGACCAGAAAATTCTTTACTTGAAAAAGGAAAAAAGTATCTCCACTGAAAAAAAAACAATGTACTTGCAAGATGAAAACTGATCAAAACTAAATAATCTTCTGCTTTGCTTAACAAAGTTCTGTAAAAGCAGGCATCCACATGCTGCATCACCTGATGTAAGCAGTACTTCAGGAATGATATAAAGAAAAAGAAGAAAAGTATACTACAAGAAGTTTCTAGATCTTGCAAGGCTGTATCTGCATACTTACAACTGGTTTTATATTCTGATCATATCTTTTCATTAAGTATAAAACATAGTATAGTAGCACTTACTCTGGTTTTGGCACTTAAAAAAAGCCCAAATTGGTTATCCCATTCTGGTCATAGAACATAGCTGGAACCTTGAATGCATCGAATACTGTTTATTGCAAAACCTTTTACTACTCTGTTCAATAATATTCCTAAACTATTATGTAGCTACTTTACGTTTAAATATACATAGGAGTATATTTAAATGTACAAGTATAGAATTATTTCAGAATATGAGGAGGTGTTTTCCCTCACTGTCTCTCAGTTGTTGTACACTTTAACAAGTCTATTGACTTGGGCAAAATTTCTTTTATACCTACCTGTGAATGAAGAGGGTAAGATTATTGGTGGCTATAGGACCATTGATGGTGCTTTGAGAGACCCACAGCAGTGTTCATCTCTTCTGTTGGAGATAAAAGTCACTATGAAGATCTTCTGGTTTGTTTTTTCAAGCCTTCCCACATCACTTCTTGTTACTGAACTATCCAGGTGTCCTCCAATGTGATCCAGACATTATTTTATATTATAGGCCTAGTGATGAGAATTTTTTTTTCTTCCTGTATTTGACCTTTGTGATTGTCATTTTTACCACCTTCATGCCAAACTTGGGCAGTTGGTTACAATCTTGTAGAGGAGAAAAACTCCGATTAAACCAATGGGCAAATACAGCTTGAACTGACAGAGAGGGTAGACATGAGTGCTGTGGCAACTATTCTGGCTCTGTGCCCTGCCTTGGGTCACCTCAGAATCACAGGTATAGAACTTCAGGTTGTAAGGAACTTAACAAAAAGCTATCTCAGAGCCTAACACGTTTTTTGAGATAAAACAAAATCTGACATTTCACTGTCCTTTTAATTAAAATCAGGACATTATTGGTAGCAGATGCTAAGTTGTGATATCTTTACTCCAAATTAATACAAATCGAAACCAACATAGATTTTTTAAGTTAGTGGAAACCAAATTCTTTTAGGAAAGATTTGTCTTAGCTATGAAAAATGTAATTCTATCAGGCAGCATTCCTTGTAGGGAAAGCAATGCTCTTAAAATTAATTACACTTTAAATAGAAGAATGGAAGGATTAATGAGGAAAAGAATGTAATTCCTTTGGCTGGAGGCTGATATATTGAAAATAAATCCAGCATGTTCTTGTGGGAATTCTATGGATGCATAAATGCCTGGGTCTGTTCATCCTCTGTATTCAGATTATGTTACCTGATCAGAGTATTTCTCTCTCCTCTTTTCCTCAAAAATTTTTTGGGCAAGAAAATGTCTCTTGTTAAGTCCCCATGTAAAATACTTTAATCTTTTCACTACAGTATTTTACTTCTTGACTTACCTTGCACAAATGTTGATTTTATGTTACTACAAAATGCTTTTATACATGAAGTATGCATTAGGCTTGTACATTCTTGTAAAGAGCATGGAAAGACACAATGATTTTGTGGAATGCTGAAGTTTTCAGTTAGTGAAGAAGAAACTTGCCTTTTTGTTGTAAATGAAGGCTTTTCCCAACTCCACACTGAGCTACCACATGCATCTTATGTGGTGCTTTATTGCATTTAACCTGAATTGTAGGCATGGGTGGAAGGGACAGGTAGCAAAACAATATCAATACTACCGTATTTAAACACAAAATCAACTAAGCAACTATTTATGGATTTAATGAATTTTAGGCAATTAACACTTTAATTCATCAAGAAATTAAATTCCTCTTATGTGGTGTACAACTACCTTGAGTTTTGTAATAAGTGACAACAAAAATAAATGCAAAGGAATACAGTACTATTCTGGAAAATAATGTCAAGAGATAAGACCAAGGTGTAATTTACGTTGCAGTCTTCAAAGACTGTCACAGCACATGTATGTTTTTTTTCTAAAGGCCCACTGTTAACCTTATTCAGGTTAGTATCAAACCCCAAATCAAATTAATGAATTTTAATTCTTTGTGCTGTTAAAGCGAAGAGCTACACTGGCATTTTAGTGCCAATTATTTTCAAGAATACTGCTGTATGGATAATGAAGCACAGATTTCATGTAGCATAATTTTACTTTGGTGGTAAGTAAATGGATAATTTAGTTCTAGTACTTCTCTAATAGAGGACCTTTCATTAGAACAGCCAAACAGCACTAGTGAACCTGATGTGTTCTGAGTAAGAAGCCACCCCATCTTTCAAAAAACTGAGAATACACTCTTTGCCATCTTAATTAGATGGCATTTTAGCTGTAATTTATACAACACTTATATAGAAAAATAACTATAGAGAATTTACTAATGAGATCTGAAACTTCATTTTCCATTTCTCAATGAAATAATTCCCTTTTGATTTGGACTCAGGACCTTTATTTTTTCTCATAGTCTCTGAATACAATGCACAAAGAGTGCAGGGGAACAACCCAACTTCAATACTTTTTTGGATCCAAAAAGCTGTCAGGGGACAGAGAAGGAGAGTGTGGGTGATTAGGATTGTGGAAGAAGCAAAGACCAGAAGAAGGAATAGAAGAAGCAGGAACACTGGCAGGGCAAGGCCCATGAGCAACTCCTAACGACCCATAAACAGTACCTAACAACCTAACTGATTGAGGGGAATTCCACCTGCCTGGCAGTTGGAGGTTGCAGGGGCTCGTTGGTTGGGAAAGAAGTAGTACTTCTTAGTACTACATTAGTACTTCATAAGCTGCGTGTTTATTGTAATAAACGATTCTGGTTGCACCTGCCACCGGGTTCCTGCCTTCATATGCTACAATAGAGAGTCTCAACAAGATAGATTTAAAAGATGTTTGCTTGGAGGAGCTATATTTAAGAGGTACTTGGAGATTTAGAAAATGAAGTAAGGGAACAGTGGATGAAAATATTGAAGAAAAATTGGTGAAATTGCTACTAGATACTTTGATGCTTTTTAGCTTTACTGTTTAAACACTTAAGCTTATGCTTTTGTGGGAAACGAGCTAAGTTTTGCTTCAGCTAATTGATGTATCATTGTTAGTGTGATAGTACTAACAAAGAAGCTTTAGTAGTAGTAATAAAAATTAACAAATTGTATCTAACTAATCCCTACAGATGTTCTTGGTCCGTTTAAATGTCCTTGTTCTCAGAGTGTTATCTAGGTGAAGAGAAACAGACTGGAATGTGTCCTTCAACATAGGGACCAAGAAGATAGAAAAAGTATCAATAAGACTGAAAGAACAAGGCTTGGACAGTGAATCTGCCAGGTGGACAGTAAAGGCTGCCAAGTAGGCCCGCTCACAGGGAAAAAGGGGGGGGCAGCTGATGAAGACGAGGATGCGACTACCTGATTAAGAGAATGATATGTTCAAGATAAAATTTCGTAGAATAGGTGTGTATGCCTTATACGGTAGAAAAAGATATAGGCTAAACCTGCGATAGGTTAGGCGGTCGGGAAGAATGTGAGCTCCAACTTCTCAGCCAATGAGAAGGAGAGACAGAAGTTTAAGCGGCCGGGATAAGGTATAAATATACAAAAATCGAAAAAGTGTGCGTGCATCTATTTTTGGTGCACCCGATTCAGCGCTGTTTCGTATTAATAAATTTTTAAACTTTTGCTTCGGTGACTTTGTCCTCTTTAAATTCTAAGATGTGAGTCGGTGCTTCTCACACTTTGGTCACACAGTCCTCTTTGTACTATTTTACCACTTCCATTGGGATACTTATGTTTAGCTATCTCCAGCTCTTCTTCTCTCATGGGCATATACTGGGTTTATGTAAGCACCACGTGAACCAGGGGAGAGGCTTATTTGTTGTGCTAGTTCTGTTCAGGGTGGTTTTCCGTCTTTTGCCTCCTGGGAGCAGCGTGTGTACCTGGGGTCAGTGAAGCACAACTCTACCCAACTAGACTACAAGTATTTACCCTCATCTATAATAATTTGTTTCTCTCATATATGAAAAAGTACTACTCTTATTCAGAAAGTTCCTATGTCACAATGAAATGATAGAAATTAAAGATACAATTTTCTTTTTATAAATAAATAGCTTTAAGTAATAAACCCATGTATTTTTATGACTTTTAAGAAATCAAGCCGCATATTCCTTATTTAAATTTTTCTCCATGCACTTTAATAAATTCACATATTCATATATGCTTTTTGAATATTTCACCAGCATCATACACAATTCTGAAAAATTGTCTTGATGAACTGACAGTTCATCAAGCTTTCAAGATAAAAACATCTTGAGAAGTGTGTGTTCAGTGTCACAGCTGAGAAAGTGAGCCAGGTAAATCTGGTACTAGTTTATGCTTCACAATAAAAACTAAATTTTATAGTGGCAATGAAGCATTTCCCAGTGCAATCTGAACAAGGTTTTGTATGTTTGTTACTCATGTCTCATCAGAGTGAATAACTATTTATTTCAGTGATTATTGTCTTGAAGATTTATTGGTTGAATTCCACAAATACAAAATCATTCTAACTTCATAATAAACTTCCCTTATGCTATGTTGAAAATTAAAGTCCAGCCTGTTGGTTGCCACAGTCAAGATATTTCAACCCACTATGTTGTTTTGAATTAAGGTCACGGTGTTTCCAGGGATATTTTGATGCACACTTTAACAGCAAACAGTGTGAGACAGGTTCAGCTCACCAATATACTGCAAAGGCTCTTGCTTTTTAGAAATGAGAGAAGGAATGTTTACTGTTAACAACAGGAGAAATAGGTTTTATCAAACCCACAGTATAAAAGCACAGTGCTAGGTTTGCCTGTGACATACTCTAGTTGGTGGATGAATCGATCTTGAGACTGCTTTTCATAGATGGCAGTAAGAATGAAGAGCACAGATTAGTTTGATATTAACAAAATCTATGTTCATATGCTTCTTTGCTACAATGTAATTTCTTATGTCTTCACAGCAACGTCGAAGGTTCTTATCACTAAAATAAAACCCAAACAACAAAGTATTGATTGTTCAGCTTTGTTTATCTGGTATACAGGACATTATAAAAACCCTGTCAAAAAATATGTTTTGCATATTTACCTTGTAAATAGAACTGTGAAATCACTGTGAAGCAGAACGAGATAATGCAGTAGGTGAAATACAGAAACCGTAGAACCCCTTTTTTCATATGGTTTTTAAAGTCTAAATTTTCTTAGGAGACCTGAAGACTGCTGAGAAGGAAAAAAACCCTCTTACTATTTTCTTTGAAAATTGTTTTGGAAACCATCACTGTCTAGTGTGTGTCCATAACAGTAGTGCTATATAAGCTCGACTTTGCAAGGAAGCAATATTGCACAATACATTTTTCAGAAATGTTTATATCTTTATTTGTCAACAAGTTTCCCTCTACATGTTCCCATATGAACACCCTATCTGCAAAATTTAAGAATACCAAGGTGTGTACAGTTTTGGGTACACAGACATACAGGTAAAATGCAGTTTGCAAATATGCATGCATACACATCCACATGCATAACAGTGTGCATCTGTATCACATATACATATATACACATATTTAATGCCTAATAACACCTATTTCACGCTTTAAAAAGTAAAAAACGAACAAAAAAGCTCAAAATAAATCTTAGAAGATGTATAAGTTAGGCTTAATATTTGATTCTCATAGATAGTCATGATTGAAATGAATGATGCTCCAACCATTTATGTCAGAAACTATCAAAAATGTTCATTTTAAATGAGTAAAACTTATGATATAATAAGTATCTGTGAAGAGAGGCATCGGAGAAAGAGTTCTGACCACCAATACAGTGCAATTGTGTGTTTTCATTCTTTTAGTTATAGTTTTCACTCTATTAGCTAAAAACCACCATTTGAAACCAACTAGATGTCTAAGAGCTATTTGAGACATATTTTCTTTTCTTTGTGTGTGCATGCTGTAACTTACTATGGATTTGAAAAATGAGAATAAGCATGCCTTTCAGTTATCTTTTCTGAAGAGTATTGTTACTTTCCAAAACGTCATGGGGTCAACAGTGTAGCTGCTGTCATTTTCGTAGCAAAAGCTCAGTATAATTGGATAGTGATGAAAGCCGCAGTGCATTATAATACGACTAATCTTTGAGATTGCTTTAAAGTTGTGATTTTGTTATAACTTTCTTGCATCATAATAACCTAAAATTTTAAGTGTCCTATCTAAATTAACTGAGAAGTACCTGCTACTGGAGTTGAGGGTGGCTGACCATTATTGGTAGGCTTAATTATTGGTAGACTTTTAAGACTATCTGTTTTGAATGGTAATCTTTTTAATTTTGTAATTTTCCATGACAAAACAAAAAAAAATTAAAAAGCAAAAAATATCTTCTGTATATGAGTTATTGCTTTTATTAAATAATAATTCTTTCAATCTCATTTGAATTTAGTGTCCAGGTCCAAAAGGATAAGAAGAAGCCATATTTTTTTTTTACTTGTTTCTTCAGGAATACATTGCTTTTCCAGATTATTCAGAATGAATTGGTGATACAAGTTTGATCTAAATCTCCCTAGTCCTCAGCAGTAAAACTGTTATGATTTTTATGTGTTTTATCATAGAGATTTTATCACTTTAATTTGAAAATGGGTCATTCTCCACTAACCCACTGCCAAAACATGACATTTATGCTATCACTGTTAACTCTGTAGTGCACTTAAATTTGATTCATGAGAAATTTTTACAGGATGTTTGTCCTTAGGAGGCTCCAAGCAGTGAGATACAGAATACTACTGTAAGTTACTTAAAAAAAAAAATCCCCAAATACTTGCCTACTGATGTAACTAATGATTGCCTACTGATGTAACTTCAACAACATAAATCAGAATTTAACAAGCAGAGAAGGCACGAAAGAGGACTCTTTGTTCTGTGATGTTCTTAGAACTGCTGAAAGAAATAGAGGGAAGATATGAGGAATGGAGTGTCTCCCTTAAGCACCTCATTGCTTTTAATACAAGATAAAGAAACAAAATGCGTGAAACCCCCCAAATATTAGCATCAAGCAGCTTTTTTATGAATTCTTATGCATTGACCTTCACTCAGACATGACCAGATCTGTGTGTTTGCCACTGACCTTTTTCCAAATGAGGATGTCAGAAATAAAGGTTATTTACTGAATATTCTACACACCTGTCTTTCCTCAACTTGCTAATGGTTTTAGATGGCTCAAGTTTTGACTGTTGAACTAGGGGGTAACTGAAAGTGAATTAACAGGTAAAAAAATGTTTTGGTTTCTTCCCTTTAATATCAACCTTATTTATACATGTCCCACTTTGTGTAGAAGGAAGCTAGCTGGTCAAAAGCCCTGCCATTTCTGAAATTTCTAGATTATTTTCAGAGTGTACTAAATGTTTTGCTTCATTTAATTTAGGGCATCTACGATGTAGGTAGAAGTAGGTAGGTAGGTCTTCAGTTTGATCCTTCCATCTTCAAATACCATTAAACACTTGATGTCTAAATGGTTTTACCTATCTCCTTTGGAAGGCAAAGCTCTTCAGCAATTTAGACTACAGAATAACTGGATTTTTCACTGCAAATCTGGAAGGAAAAGGCTGTGATCAACTGAGAGGTTTTATTTCTCTTTTGCTTTTTATAATTTGACTTAGTATTCATAAAGTATGTAATTTAGAGCTTTTGAGTCCATTATAAGTGCATAAACAGTTTTCTTGTCTTTAGAAATGAATTAGATGTCTTGTTCTGTAAGTATCTAGTGCTTAGAATATACAGACCTAATTATCTGAATGAGTTGAATATAAAATAAAAAATAAAAAATATGCAACACATCTGTGTAACTTTCAAGATGCTGTATATTAAGTAATAACAACTATGTTGCAAAACTAAGGATTTTGTTTAGCCAGAGATCCTCTCTTCCACAAAATCCTTAGTTTTCTTTCCATGTGCTTTTAACAAGTATATGCTCAGTGTCTTCACCAAATTGCTCTTCTTCCCAAAAAGAACTTTGAAAATGATAATCATACAGTTTTTACCATATTATGCACACACTTTTATTAGGAATTCCACATTGATTTAAGGATATCTTTTTCTTCAAAAGCATGGGAATCCAGCATCTGATGCACAAAGAGTCTACATTAGCTAGTAGAAATTTGGGGCCTGTGGTAAAGCTCAGGAGTTTTTTGAATGTTGTTTAAATAGGTTGCAGCATTGCGGATTTTATGGAATTTTAGTCCTGTAACGTGCCCTTAGTCCTGCTACTAGTTTAAATTATTGATCTGAAATGTGAACTACTTTAATGAATATGAACTTCTGCAGGATGAGATCAGGTATCTAAAATGATGTTTTAATATTTTTTTTTCATTATGACATTCTGCATAAGCAGTAGATGCTCCAGTATATCGAAAACACACTTTGCAAGGTACCAAGAACTAGTCTAGTTGAATCTCAATTTGTGATACTAATGCAGAAAGATGTTTTCACAAATGATAATCATTCTTCTCTCATATTGTTTCTATGAGACTTGTGTCCTTCTGGAGCTTTTCAGTCGAATTCTTTAACTTTTTTTGTTGTTCAACAGCAAATCTAGTCACAGAGAAATCCATATGTGTCAAGACCAGTGTTCACCTCACTGATTCTGACATAACTTTCATCAGCAAAGGATTCCTTGTATTGTAATGGAATTCTGGTCAACATACAGAAAAATGTGAAATATCTCTGAGTATATTCTCTTAACAGTTTAAAACTTACCTTAGATATGGAAATCCTGTATTCAAGTCCTTCCATCCAATATATCTCACTTAGACAATGAATACCCAAATCACAAGGTTGCAGTTTGTTTCGGAGTTTCAAACAGAAAGACAGCTCTTTATTCATTGGATCAAAGAGCAAAAATAGGGACTGTCTTGGGGGCTAGCAGACAGACATCACCTGATGTCTGGGCGTCCAAGGTTCATTTCTTGCTCTAATGAATGTTTTAATTATCTGTACAAGGTAGAACTCCATAAAGAGAAACTAAGAGGAACTATATCTAATCAAGGCCCCAGCATGTAGCAAATGTTAATTTGCTATGGCATAGATGCATTTAAATGGTTACTAGTAGCAACATCAAGGAGAATCCTTAATTTGTAGCATTGTTAAGGTCAGGATTCATAATTATTTATGGTATATCAAGCATGTAATTATTTCAATGTATATTCAAATCTGATTACAGACTATGTTTCAAGGATGCATTTTTATGAAATGCAATTACACTAATAAGTGAAATAATCAGTGTGATGCTCATGCTAACACAGAAAGAATCAACTCATTTTTATTTTCTCCTATTGAATCTTTCTGTTTCTAATGAAAATTCACCTACCTTATAATGTCGGGAAAATTTTGTGACAGTAATCCCACGCTGTTATTCTTCATTCTCCACTCTTGATGTCTGCCTAGATACAAGATTGGCTGTTAACTCTTAGAACTAGAAGTCATCCTGCACATTTGCTTTTGCAAAATGCAGGGTTCGTGTCATATCTTTTGTTATTAGCGGTTGAATAACATAAAAAGAAATACTGTGCTCATTGATTAAATTATTCTTACAAATTTGTTTCAGTAAAGCTCTTGAATGCCTGAACTGCTAGATAGGAATTAGATTTTTATTTCAGACCAAAACCATGTTTCAAAAAACTCAAGCAGATATGAATTCATAGTTGGTCAAGTTTTTACTCGCGTTTAAAAGTCTCTGTGGCTTTGTGGACTCTGCTGTTTGGTGGTGCATATTCTATATCCCATGGATGTTATAGTACCTCTGTACTTGGTGCTTTTCCCAAACTACCTGAACAGTCGCATAGCACCACAGAATTTTACTGTGAAGTCAGTAAATAAATACAAGTAACAAACTTGTACTTGGTTTATAGGGCAGCTGATCAAGCTATGAGAAACAGAATAGTCATCTTGAATCATGGAAACAGCAGAAATACAAGACATATTTACGCAACACTGTTACTGGCAAGATGATTCTGAAATTCCTTCTTCAGTAGCCCTAGTGTTATTAGGCAGAGTTAACAATTTGTGTGCCAGATTGCTTTGTAATGTAATAATCATTTGAAAATAAATAAAACTCTATTTGGGCAGATTTATGTGTAAATGTGTATGTGTGAGAGACCTAGCAGTTGTCTTGAAGTTATAATTTAGGAAATTGATTCAAAGGAATAGAAGTGCATCTGAATTACAGAGAGAGAACACAGTTTAATATGTCCTCATTTTGTGAAGGTGTTGCAATGTATTTCCAAAGGAAGAAGAAAAGACTCATAATAATGTAAAGAGGAGACATCATTTGCTTTGTGGATGGTGACTGTGATAACACTGAAAAACACAAAGCAGCAAAGCAAGCAAGTTAATGGTGTTGCAAAGACATAGTATTTCTTCCAGAGATTACAGGTGTGGGTTTTTTTTTCCTTTTTCTGCATTCTTTATATCCTCAAAATCTCACAGCTCATGTAATCACCTCCATGCAACAGACTTAAGTGTTCATTTCATTTACACATCTGCATTCTTCAGCTCTGTACTTTAGCATGAGTGGGAGTGTTAATCTGCTTGAGGGTAGGAAGGCTCTACAGGGGGATCTGGACTGGCCGGATTGGTGGGCTGGGGCCAGTGATATGAGGTTCAACAATGCTAAGTGCTGGGTTCTGCACCTGGGTAACAACAACCCCATGTAGCACTACAGGCTTGTGAAAGAGCAGCTGGAAAGCTGACCGGTGGAGAAAGACCTGGGTGTATTGGTTGACAGCCAGCTGAACATGAGTCAGCACCGGGCCCAGCCAAGAAGGCCAACAGCATCTTGGTTTGCATTAGAAATAGTGTGGCCAGCAGGACTAAGAAAGCCATCATCCGCCTGTATTTGGCACTGGTGATACCCCACCTCGAGTACTGTGTTCAGTTTTGGGCCCCTCACTATAACAAAGACATTGAGGTGCTGAAGAACATCCCAAGAAGAACAATGAAGGTGTGAAGAGTCTAGAGCACAAGTCTTATAAGGAGCAGCTGAAGGAACTGGTGTTGTTTAGCCTGGAGAATACCACTTTTGCTCTCTACCACTACCTAAAAGGAGATTGCAGTGAGGTGGGTGTCGTTCTGTTTTCCCAAGAAACAAACAATAGGACAAGAGGAAACAGGCTCAAGTTGAGCCACGGGAAGCTTAGATTGGATATAAGGTAAAAATTCTTCATTGAAAGGGTTTTCAGGCATTGGAACAGGCTGCCGAGGGAAGTGGTTGAGTAGCAACTTTAAATACTCTGGAGATACTTAAAAGATGTGTATATATGGTGCTGAGGGACATGGGTTAGTGGTGAACTCGGCAGTGCTAGGTTAACAATTGGACTCAATCCTAAACATCTTTTCTAACCTAAACAATTCTATGATTCTAGCAACTTTAAATACTCTGGAGATACTTAAAAGATGTGTATATATGGTGCTGAGGGACATGGGTTAGTGGTGAACTCGGCAGTGCTAGGTTAACAATTGGACTCAATCCTAAACATCTTTTCTAACCTAAACAATTCTATGATTCTATGACCTTCACTTTTTAATAACCATATTTGAGAAGTAAGGATCTGTCTGTCTCATGACCTCTCTGGTCTTCAGTTTTTTCGTCTCGTAATGATATGGTGCTGTTTTTTTAAGAAAAATATTGTTTATGTGGCAGGCTTTACAGCAAAGTCTGTATACTCAATCTGTTTTTAAAAACTGAAGAGCTTCCAGGATTTTATGTTATTGCTATATTATCCATTAATGGTTTGGTTTGGGTTTTTTTTTTTTTTTTTGATAATGTGATTTAAACTTACTGAAAGACAAAGTAAAGATGAACATAAGAACAATATGTCTCCTGAGTTGTCTTCTTCTGCTGGTATGTCTTCATGATGTCTAGTCAGCACAACTCACCATCAAGTGAAGTCGTCAAAAAGGAGTGCTGAATTCCTACATCTTCCAAAATGCTTCTCCTAGTCCTGTCATGCCCAATACACCCTTCCTGGGACTCTCCTGGCTCTGCCACTCTCAGTCAGTAGAAGGAGGTGAATCTTTGTGAGTATGTTTATACAGACACACAGAAAACTGCGTCTGAATCCCATAATTAATTTTTGCCATTTCTGCATTAATGAACGGAGTATTCATGAGTATTGGCTTGGTTTCAAACAGAAAACTCCACGCTGATGCAAAAGCTATTATTTAATGCTAAGTTGATATACATTTCCTACAGTTTTACTACATTTGAAGTATTATAGGTATCTTTTCATTCTGTTATTGAGGGAATTGGAATTACAGGTATTACAGTTTGACTCTTTTTATGAGCTGATGCAGCTAAAGGAAATCTTACACAATCTTTTTCATAAGAAAGCTTAAGAAGACACTTCATGGTCCTGTGTATGCATTTATCATTAGCAGTTATATGTTTTTTCTGTTATTTATCATGTCAGAGGGATTATTATGTACCAAATACAGGTAATTTGGAAGATCAAAGACATGTAATTAAATTGTGACAATGGGCTGCAGTGTTCTAATAATAATAGTTATTGTAGTAGTAAAATTTTGCTAAAATTGTTGCATTTTGTCCAGAATGTGTTGTTTTTTTTTTTAATTTTGCCATAAAGGAAGAGCATCTGTGGAGTAGGCAACATATATTTCACATAACTATTCCTTCTTCTTAAAGCTTCATCACGTCCTCTTCCTTCCATGCATAGTATAATTTATCCCTTTAGAAGATAGAAAACATACCATAGAACTTACAGGGAGTGATGATAACTGCTAATGCAAATGTTATAGAAACAAAGCAAAGAAACAAGACAAAGGATAAAAATCCTTCGGATGAGAAACCAGATAGAGCAAATAAAGCAATTGCTGCACAGTTGTAAATTAAGGTGTGGCTTTCAAAAATGCCTGAGGGAATCCGCTACCAATTTTCACTGAAAGTTAGATGTCCTAGTGACTTTATCTCTTTAACAATCCCACCTTCAAGCCTGCTAAAGTGCAGTCATCTAATTAATTATTTTCTATAAATACTTCTTCAAGAACTCCAGGAAGGGCTGTAAAAATTGCACTTCAGACAGTTATAGTAAAAGATCAAAGGAACAGAGGTAGCTCCTTCTTTCCCACTTGTTCTTTTTAATAATAATAATGGCTCCTTCTGCATTTAGTTGACATCTCCATGTATGCAGCCCTATTTCTCTGATGAGTTGTATCATTCATCCATATGTCTTTTACAGCAGTTTTCTTGTTTTCAGAGAAAACTTTACAGACATCTAGTTTTTCTCTGAACCAGTGAGATGTTTAGGCAAATCTCAGACACTACAATGACAACATCTTTTTATTTTGATAAAAATATTTTGCTGCTAAATGTTGTATGCAAAACATACATGCCAAAAGAAGGAAACCACCATAAACTTGAATTCCTTCAGACAGAAGAACCAGGAATTTTACCATTTTGGTTATTTTTAAATGCTGTGACTTCACAATAATGCTCAACAAGAGTGGTCTCTGGAGTTTAATAACTTGGAAAAACAGTCTCCTCTCTGAAAGCTCTGTATTCTGGTAGTATGACAGCATCTAACAAATAAAGTGAGCAAGACAGAAGGTCTATAAGGTCTGCCTAGGCTTACAAAAATACTGGTGCTTTGCCTGTAAAAAAAGAAATGGCCACCATTTTGAAATTGATTTCTGCATTCAGGTGCATATCTGAAGAAAACCCATTTAAAGTAACTTGCAGTATGTCATTATAAGCATGGGCTACATAAAAGCAAAAGTGGTCCTGCAAGACCATAAAGGGAAGTATAAATTGAAAAGGGGAATAATAAAATAAAAAAGAGTGAAATAACAATACACAGTGAAATACAACAGTGAAATTTTGGGTTGAAGTCTAGTAGCAAAGAGAAGATTCCTGTGCTCGTGAGACAGTTCTCTGAAAAGTTGGTTGGATCTGTGAGAAGTTTTTGCCTTTGCAGATAGAAGCAGAGGAATCAGACAAAACAGCAATCTGGATGGCATACACATCTGTATGTGTATGATAAACATACAGTCTTTAGGAACTTTTCATTCTTATTTCCCAAGCAATGGCAGAATAGATTATAAGAACAGTGTCTTTTATCCGGTGCAGTGAATGTTAATGACTTTCTTTTTTAAAACTCGTACCACTAAGCCTTTAACCATTTAGGCAGAGACTGTGAATAAGATTATGATGGCAACAGAATCTACTCTAAACAGGTAGAGTCTCTGCCAAAAGGGATCCAAAAGCATAGTGCAACTTTGGGGTGATGTTCAAATTGTTGTTTTCTTTGGTCTAGGTATGTGTCTTGCCTCTGATCAGGGGTAATTCAGATCTTGGGAGTCACTTCAGATTTTACGCGTATCTCACACTTTAATGACTTTTTCTTTTGGTGCAGATAGTTGAAAAACCCTGACAGGTTAGAAAAGTAATATAAAAATGGAATTTAGAGAGATTTTAATAAATAGAGTCAAGCTTAGCAGTTGGAGAAAGGAAGAACAAACAAACAAAAAAAAAGTTACTGAGTAACAGAGAAGGAGTGAAAGCAGTAAAAGCAGGAGAGAAGAGGAAAAGGGAGTGGCTTAAAGAAGTGTAATTTAATTGCTGTGACAGGCTTGAAAATGGCAATATTATGATTATTCTGGCAGTAAAATTTAGTCAAAATTGGTTCTTGATTCTTGCATGCTTTTTACAGAAAAGAACATGAGAACTGGAATTGAGCACAGACCCAAAACCACCTCCCCACCCTCCTCCCCCTCCC
>NW_015090992.1:2442500-2475970 GCF_001431845.1 Calidris pugnax
CCCCCAAAAAGACCAAAAACCTAAAACCAGAGCAAGCATACATGATATTGAGAAAGACAGACAATGGCAATACTGAAATAGTACCTTCAGCCTCTGTAAAAAGTGGGCCAGATAAGAATATCCCTCAGTGTAGATACTTCTAAACTTTTTTAATAATTCTATCACATTCCATTATCTTCGATATTTTCAGCGGATAAACATCAACGTATATATATGTGTATTTTTTAAATTCATGCAAGTAATTTATATTGGCAAATAAGATTGGCTCATAGAAGGGATTTTTTTTAATATATTTTTCCTTATATCGCTTTTACATTTATATTTACATACATGTTCAATTTCTTAAGAAAACCTTTGAATTTGACTGGTTATGAAAAATATATTTTTACCTAAATGAAAGTCAGATGAAATAGACTGATAGTGCTTTTGAATTAAAGAAAAATGAAAACAAACTCGCTATCTGGAGCTAAAGATACTTGTTACACTGAATGGTTACTACAGTGAATCTCATTTGGGAAGTTCAGTGGTCACTGGCTACTTTGTGTGCTGCAATGCAAGGAGCAATAATCGCCTGCTGACACAGAAACGACAGAAATGTAATTTTATTTTTTCTTTTTCTTCCATGGGGAGGGGGTTTTAACCCTTCTAGGAATATTTATCACTTCATAAAAAGCCTCAGACACTGTACCCATCTGCTTAACACAACAAAAACAAAGCAATCAAATGTGCTTTATCCTACAGCAGCAAAAGGTATTTCGTTCTCTCCCACACCCTTTATATCTTCTACTTACAAAAATCATATTGAGCAATAACCTACTTTCCTTTTTCAACACCAGACTCTGATATAATAGAAAATGTCACTTTCTCATGGCATTCCTGTTTCTAGTAAAGAAAAGCTCTTTCTTCGGAAATTTGTTGCTTTAGCTTTTGTATATGTGAACAAGTAGCAAAATCAGACAACAATATTATTTAGGTTCCACGTAGGCTAACCAGACTCCAAAACTTTTCAGGTTCCCTGGTGACATTAGAAACAATATAAATTATTATACTATACTATAATTAAATTTGCCCTTTTACTTCATTGGAAGTCTGAAAGTAGGTCAGTGTCTTCTTGAATTATCCAGTCATTCCTATCCAGAATTTATTTATATAGCTTCTATTCTTTTTAGAAAGGATAACCTCTTTCCCGTAAGCATTTGTAGAAAGCAAATTTTGAACACCCCTACACACACATACAGCCACCCACCCCACACACCCCCCCACACACACACACTTGCACACCTGCCTTTGTATTAATACAACTCAAGGAATTTGACAAGCTTGATGAAGGCAGGTGTATTTTTTTCACTTGTGGAATTGACTGGAGAAGGGATTTCTAGTAGCCAGCAGTGGAACAGTTAACAACACTGGTAGTTAAAATATTCATATTCAAAAGTCAGTCATAGAAACTGAGATGGATGGGGCATTTCATACTTCCCAGAGTTACAGTTTAAAAGTGGCTGCAGACAGATACATCACAGTGCACTGATAAATTATAATAATCATGTCCTTAGCATTGTCTTCATAACAGTTGAAACATATACAGCCAGTGCAGCAGAAGGGGATGGAACAGTGACCTAATGCAACACAAAAAGTTACGATGCTGTAAAAGTCCTTTGTTGGCCTATGCAATCTTTTATGTTTTATAAAAGTGATCTTTGTCCTAATGACAAGACAATCTCAGCTATGTGAGAGGTGCACAAGATATTTTAGGGACTGAATCATTCCCTAAATAGCTTCTATATGTTCTATATATTCTATATTCTATAATTTGCCTGAGTGCCACAGAAATCTTAAAGAGTACAATAAGTGATTTCTTGGTAGAAGAATGTTCAAGTATGATGTGCTTGTTGCTGTGGAAGATGGTGTCGGGAGATAGGAAAGAGAGAGTCAACAGCTCTTGGTTTTGTTGCTGTTCCTGGCCTCCCAGTAAAATGGTGAAAGCCCTCTGAAACTGCATGTTCTTCCTCTATTAGAGATAAAAACCCAGCGAGCAGGCCGCTTGTTTCTATAACTCATTACCAAACTGTGGCTTATGCACCTGTGGGCCCTTTGGGGGTGAGTAGAAAATAGAGCAGGATAGCAAGAAATGAGGGCAGAATTAAATTAGGGATGAGTTAGACCATTCAGAGTCAGTCAGCTCGCGACGAGCCCTTGGCTTCACTCTGTTCTTGAAAAAGCAATTGGCTTACACACCCATGCCAAACAGGGAAATAAAGTATTAATCTGTTTTATTTGAGATTTTTATCCCAATATTGTTGCTAATAGTAACTTAATTGTTTACTCCCCTACAAGGATGACTGTTCACACTGGAATTTTTCCATATGGGGAAGTTTTGGGAAATGTTTATATTTGTACCTCAGTGGTAAAAATTGTGCAACACATACTCCCCAACTCATTAGTTCTCTAGGAAATACAGATGACTGCATATTCTCAGGAAAACTATTAAGTATCGACTTGATTCCTTTAGCTGTATTTTTCAGTTAAGGTTATATTTCAGTTTAGAAACTTTGAGTTAGAACCTTTAGAGGTTCATTTATTTTTTATTTTTTCTTGACAATTAAAGCATCAGACAGGTGTTTCCTTCTTCTGAAAAAAACAATAAAAACAAAAAAAACCAAACCAAAACAAAAAAAACCAACAAACCCCAAACCACGCCAAAACCCAATCCCCTCCAGAAGAAAAAACAACCAACCCACCACCAGTGAAAGTTGTATCCTGGAGGATCCACTTGTGAAGCAGAGATGAACAAGCAAAACAGTTCTGAATGATGTGGAGTCTGCAATTGGGTGTAGTATGCCCTCTTAATATATGGAACAAAAAATGCATTTGAAACTTAGTATTATTTGTTTGCAGAAATATCTGAGTTGTTTGCTTTAGTTTTTGATTTAATAAACAAATACTCAGCTTGTGTGTTCAGGACAACTGCATACTCTTGAGCAAGTTCTTCATCTTTTTTAATAAGACGAAAAATGTAAAACGTCAGTTGCTGTATGATTCACAGAAGTGGCTTTTCCAATTGATAGAGATACTAAAATTTGAAAACATGTTAATTGCAATAAAAATACAATTTTTTTAAAAATACCGTAAGAATAAATTTTATAATGATATTTTGCTTTATCTGGTTAGATATTTTTAACATAGAATGTTGCTAAAATTATAAAATTGTACTTAAAAATTATATAAAACTATAAAATACTAAATGTTTATCCAAAGCAAAATGGCTCCCCACTCTCCAATTAAAAACTACTTTTTATTTTGTTGAAATAACCCCCCACCTTTAAAATGTTTTCCATCCATTCTGTTTTTAATTATCTATCTCTGTTACACTGAAAGTGATGAGGATTCCTTCCCCTTCATGTTTAGAAACAGGAGAATAAAAAGGTGTCATCACTTGAGAAACTACTGATATGAGATAGAAGCATGATTGAAGTTAAGAGATGAGGAAATAAAAAAGAAAAACTTATAAGTTTGAATAAGTTTTAGTAGGAAAACCAGAGCATTTTTTGGTTTATACTCAATACTTGACTGTATAGTCACCTTAAATATTGTTGATACTGCTGCTAGTAATAACAGCAAAGCATTGTACAGGTAGATAATAGCACAGATGCAGGAGATATGTTTTTTTTCTCAAATTAGTGTTACTAATATTGGATAGCAAATTCTGTTTCTCAAAGGTTCAGACAAGGTAGCTCCAATGTACATACCTCAAAATAATACTGAGACATTCAGCCGACTTTGGAGTCAGAGTGAAATAATATACAGACCACAGTAAATACCCTCCACCATCCATTTGCAATGATACAGTCAGTCCTCAACAGCTCTTGATACGTGGATTGTTGAGAGTGTCAAGAACCTTGTATAGAAGATGAAAAGCTGATTTTTCACAGAAGCAGCTTTTCAAGTCCAAAGTTTTAACATCTTTTATTTGAGCCCTTATTTTTCCATTTTTCTACGTTCTACTGTATCCTCTTTTGCCATAAACCTTCTTTCCCCTTTTCCCTTTAATGTAGGTCAAGCAATCTTTTATCTTTCACTGATGCTTTGGCTTCTTTGCAACTTTATACTTTTCATTTGCTTTTCCCTGTAATTTCTTTCATAGCTTTTTAATATTTTTTATTAATATGTTTGGAGTCTACTGTTATTTCCCTTGCTGCCATCTACCCCTCCTTGATCACTATGTCCATTCCCCTTCTTTTTACTTTTTTGTTTCTGGATAAGTCTGAATTTTAAGCTCCTTTTTCTCCATGTCTTTTTTTTTTTTTTTTATGCAGCACTGATTAACACTGTCAGATATTACCTTTCAGCTCTGAGCCATCAATTATCACTCTTTAATAACTGACTTTCCTCATTCCCTGTGTTTTATCACCTTTCTTGAAATTTCCAATATTCACTCATCATTTCTTTTGCTGTCTTGTGAGAACCAGTTTTCTCTTAAACTTCATTATCTTTTTTTTTCATAAGAGTACTACTGCAGTTTTTCTCTTCCAGGTTTTTTTTTTACCCCCCTGAAATTTTTTATTCCTTCAGACAAAAAATCCCAGACTTACTTTCTGTAGTGTTTTTTGTTTTGGAACTCAAACACTCTTCTGACTTTGCATTGTATAAGCCTTCTTCCAGGCTTTGTTTCCAAGAAATCTTACAGTCTTCATGAAATTTCTCAAGTAATTCCCTGGTTGAATTAGCAGGTATATCAAGTGTAGATGGTAAAAATCAACCCTTCGCATACTTCTTGCTCTTGTCTAGCCAGATCCTGTTACATTTTCTCAGCAGCTAACAGCAAGGAAGGTGGATGCTCCCCATATCCCAGGCAGCACTGGGCAGGGTCTGTGTTTCCTTTCTGTAAATGCATCTTACTCTTTTCATGCAGTGCTATAGATCCCTTTACTCAGAAGCTAAATTTTATCCTGTAGAAGGTAAATTTTATCCCTGTATAAGTTTGTATATCATAAAATCAAGACTTAATGTAAAGGTCACAGTCATAGAGTCTTTTTCATTTTTTTGTGATTTTGAGCTCTCCTGGATCCACACAGTAGCAAAGAGGGATTTTGAGTGGTACAGCTGACTTTTTTTCTAAAGTTTCTATGTGAAAAAGCAGGCTAATGTTGTGTACAGAATGGAAGTAATTATGAAAGCCAGTGTTGTAATTATAAATAAGTTGGTAATGAACTGCTTGTTTTAGGAGATGGAGAGTTATAATTGGAACTTTTCACTCTTGTTACTTTGAATTTGGCAGTCATGACAAGAATTTACTTATGCTGTGATTGCTGGATGGTCAGCATTAACTGTTGAGGCAACCTTAGGTCAGTTTCTTACTCCAAATTTCAAAAGTTTAAAGCAGATTTAGTAGCATTTTAAACTGGGAATAGCCAGAGAATGCAACCTCTAGACATGGCACTTTAAGTCTTTCTAAATGAGGGAAGTCACTAACTGGGGAGACATGACTCAGGATCTAAAGAACATTGAGAGAGAAGTTCAGGTCATTCACAGTTTTTTTCACACCATTGACAGGTTCCAGGCAGTGTTGCAGAGTATTTCTTTGGTATTGATTTGTTGTAAATTATTTATGCTACTAATTCTACTAGAGTAACTGTTTGCTTTATAATGGGCTGTTTTCTTCTTGTGCAATGGACATGAATTGTCTACGTGATCAGAAAGTCATTGAAGATCACAGTGTGTGGATCAGAACCTGCTGCACCACCTAAGCCAACCTGAAACCAAATTACAGTGTTTCCCCAGGCCCCTAAAAAGCTCTATGTTGGTGGGGTTTGAAATACATTACACTGACAGATATATGCATAGAAGAACTTCTATTGTTTAGCTTTTTAACTCAAAATTTAAGGGAAATTTTATGTATGTCCACTTTTTCTTCCTATATGCAAAATTATTCTTCAGGACCAAAATCTTCTTATGGCTATGTTACAATAGGACTAGTAGGCCTGAATCTGCACACAGCAGAGTATCGAAACTCTTAATTACAATCCTTACCATTCTGCCAGTGGCTGTCCTTTCTACTGTAGGTAGCAGTTAGATTTTATAATGTTTTTGAGCTTTGCTTTGCTGAGTCAGTTACAATACAGAATTTTCTCACCTGGTCACTGCTTGCCAAAATGGACACATATTCTTTGATTCATTTTTGACCATGTCATTTGTAAATTTGATTATGGTGTAGCAATGTTCTTTCAAACTTAATTCGGTGGAGGTGCTTGAAAAGTAGTTCAATCTATTAGAACTCGATTTCAGATTTCTGTATGGATATGCCTGTGCGTTTGCTTTTCATTGCTTTATCCTGAATAGAGCAGCCTGATTACCGAAATTGATTTTGTAATTCAGAGGTTTCCTCCTTTAAGTAAATAACATCTGTCCTGCAGAATTAGCTGTTGGCCATCATCAGATGTTGTTGTGAATGATAGCAAAGGATGCTTGTCTCATTCGTCCTTTGCACTGCACCAGAGAAAGCATATGATACACATGTTGGGTGAGGAAAAAATAAAGAAAGAGGAATTTAACCTGCTGGGTTTCTTTTTTCTTATCCCCATCCTTTTCACGAACTCAATGTATGAGGCACAGAAAAAGGTCTTAACATTGGATGCATATTGAAGCCTTTCTCTGAGTAACTTTTTCTTCAGAGTTAGAGAGAAGATGTGCAGTCTTCCTTCATTGTTCTTACTTTGTAGGAAGAGTGCATTTCCTTAGGTATTGGAAGATATTTAATCTCTCCTTACACTCTTGAATGGTGAAAAGTCAAAGTTAACAAAGCGCATTAGTAGGCCTACAGCAATCTGCAGAAATTAAACTCTCTGTCAATGGTAAAAACTGTGTAGGATTAATTAGCCAAAAAAAACCTGCACCAGACTGAAAGTCCCTCTGCGTGCACTGTAGGTAACATCAGGTTCCAAACAATATAATTTCACCACATAATTGCAATGTTGTCATCACCATTAGCTGCACATCTTAAATCTATTTACAAGGCTATTTGATTTGATATTATCCTGAATGGAACTATAAAGAATACATAAAGCAATTTTACTGAGGCTGTGCTTAAAATAATTTACACTGATTAAAGTTAGATTTAAAAGTTTCACTTAGTGCTTTCTTTTGCATTTAAAAACAAGAGATCTACAATTATAATGTAATGCAATTTTAGCAGTAACGGGTAAACTTGGAAAAGTCACTCTTCAGTTTTATGTAAGAAAAATGGCTGAAGTTCAATTAGTTGTTTAGCCAGATGTTAGTGTGTTTTATTATACTTCAACATTTGTTAAACTGACAAGGAGTTTTTCTACTGCAGTTCTTGAGATCAAGTTGAAAATCTCTCTAGAAATATTCTTAAGGTCTGTCAAGAAACTTTTTTAAGAATAAGAGTCTGAATTTTATAGAGTTTTTGCAAATTCAGGTGTAATTCAGGTGTAAATTAAACTAATCTAACCATTCTCCTACGTTGTGCAATAAGAGCTATAATAATGAAAGAGATCTTAAGATATTAGTGGACTCTTCTGGGTAAAGAAAGAGAAGTGATTACAATAGCTTTTAAATTTGGATGAGGAGGACAGTTTGGAAGTAAATATTCTGATAATCCCCACTCAGGGAGATATATTGTCTGTATCAGTGTGATGTTGTAGCAACAAAAATTGGATCTACTCTTGATGAAACTAAAACATGACAGAAGTGCGTGCTGTATATTGTATATTGGGATATTCAGCCCATGAGGGGAGAACTAGAGCTGTTCTGAAATGAATAACAGCACCCCAAACTCATATGAAGTAGACAACACTTCATCAACATCATTCCTGCAGAGGCTCGGTGGTGGCATGTCTTGCTGTCAAATAATGTAGCTAAGCCCTTAGCATTTACATTTCTTACTTGCAAAAGACAAAGAAAAGTTATTCCATACACCAGCACCACCCACAAAGATAAATCCATTAAAATTTTTAAGCCACTCAGATGGGGAGGTAGTGAGATCCTCAAGGACACTGTGCTGCAAAGTTGTGTCCAGAAACATTCACTAATGCCCCTCTCTCTCCTGGGCAGTGTCCTGGAATTGAAGCTCTGCTGACAGAGGCTGTCCCCCACATGACTGTTGTGGAGCCCTGACTGTTTTCTGCAGGATAAAGGGTGTGATCCCACCTCTCCAGATATTTTTTCCTCACTTCTCATTTTGATTCAAGAGAAAATTATTATATTGAATTTCAGAAATCAGGAAATCCAAAGATGGAGAAATTCTTCAAAGTGGTCAACATGGATTTACTAAGGGAAAATCATGCTTGACCATCTGATAGCATTCTATGATGTTATAACCAGATGGCTGGATGAAGGGAGAGCAGCAGATGTCACCTACCTTGACTTCAACAAACATGATCTCCTTCTATGATAAAGTGACCCGCTTGCTGGATGAAGGAAAGGCTGTGGATGTTGTTTACCTGGACTTTAGCAAGGCCTTTGTTACAGTTTCCCACAGTATCCTCCTGGAGAAACTGTCTGCTCATGGCTTAGATGGGTGTACTCTCCACTGGGTTAAAAACTGGCTGGAGGGTTGGGCCCAGAGAGTGGTGGTGAATGGAGTTAAATCCAGTTGGTGGCCAGTCACGAGTGGTTGTCCCACAGGGCTCAGTATTGGACCCGTTCTCTTTAACATCTTTATCAGTGGTCTGGATGAGGGGATCGAGTGCACCCTCAGTAAGTTCGCAGACGACACCAAGCTGGGTGGTAGTGTTGACCTTCTGGAGGTCTGGAGAGCCTCTGGAGAGGCTTTGCAGAGGGATCTGGACAGGCTGGATTGATGGGCTGAGACCAACAGGATGAGTTTCAATAAGGCCAAGTGCTGGGTCCTACACTTAGGTCACAACAACCCCATGCAGCACCAGAGGCTTGGGAAGAATGGCTGGAGAGCTGCCTGGCAGAAAAGGACCTGGGAGTGCTGGTCGACTGTTGGCTGAACATGAGCCAGCAGTGTGCCCAGGTGGCCAAGAAGGCCAATGGTATCCTGGCCTGTATCAGGAACAGTGTGGTGAGTAGGACCCGAGAGGTGATTGTCCCCCCGTTCTCGGCACTGGTGAGGCCTCACTTCGAGTACTGTGTCCACGTTTGGGCCCCTTACCACAAAAAAAACATTGAGGTGCTGGAGCAGGTCCAGAGAAGGGCAATGAAAATGGTGAGGGGTGTGGAGAGTAAGTCTAATGAGGAGAGGCTGAGGGAGCTGGGGTTCGTTTGGGCCCCTTACCACAAAAAAAACATTGAGGTGTTGGAGTGGGTCCAGAGAAGGGCAATGAAGCTGGTGAGGGGTCTCGAGAACAAGTCTTATGTTATTTATTTTTTTGTCAGAGTTAGGTTGACGGTTGGACTAGCTGATCTTTAAGGTCCCTTCCAACCTAGACGATTCTATGATTCTATGATTCTAAGGCTTTTGTCACTGTCTCCCATAATATCCTCATTAGGAAACTGAGGAAGTGTGGGCTAGATGAGAGGGCAGTGAGGTGGATTGAGAGCTGGTTGTGTGACAGGGCTCAGAGAGTTGCAATTAATGGAGCAGGGTCAAGTTGGAGGCCTGTAACCAGCGGTGTCCCCCAGGGGTCAATATTTGGTCTAGTTTTGTTCAACGTATTCATCAATGACCTGTATCCTCAGCAAGTTCATTGGTGATACCAAGCTGGGAGGACTGGCAGACACTTCAGAGGACTGTGCTGCCATCCAGTGTGACCTGGACAGGCTGGAGAGCTGGGCAGAGAAGAACCTAAGGAGGTTCAATAAAGGCAAGTGTAAGGTCCTGCACCTGGGGAGGAAGAACCCCAGGCACCAATATAGGTTAGGGGTGGACCTGCTGGAAAGCACTACTGAGGAGGAGGATCTGGGAATCCTGGTAGATAGCAAACTATCCATGAGCCAGCAATGAGCCCTTGTCAACAAGAGGGCCAATGGGACCCTGGACTGCATAGGGAAGAGTGTGGCCCCTAGGTCGAGGGAGGTCATTCTTTCCCTCTACTCTGCACTGGTGAGGTCACAACTGGAATACTGCATCCAGTTCTGGGCTATCAGTTCAAGAAAGACAGGGAACTACTGGAAAGAGTAGTGTAGGGCAACAAAGATGATTAAGGGATTGGAGTATCTCCCTTATGAGGAAAGGCTGAGAGAGCTGGGACTCGTTAGCCTGGAGAAGAGAAGGCTGAGGGGAGACCTTATTCATGCTTACAAGTATCCAAAGGGTGGTTTGAGGGAGGATGGAGCCTGACTCTTTCCAGTGGTTCCCAGTGACAGGACGAGGGGTAAATGGGCACGTGCTGGAACGTAGGAAGTTCCACTCAAATTTGAGGAAGAACTTCTTCAGGGTGAGGGTGACAGAACCCTGGAACAGGCTGCCCAGGGAGGTTGTGGAGTCCTCTTCTTTGGAGATTTTCTAGACCTGCTTGGATGCAGTCCTGACTAATGTCCTATAGGCAGTCCTGCTTTGGCAGGGGAGTTGGACCAGATGATCTCTAGAGGTCCCTTCCAACTCTGACAATCCTGTGATTCCGTGATTCTGTGAAATCATATTGATTTTATGATGAGCTGGGACCCCTAGTAGTCAAGAAAAACAGACCTTTTCTTGGGGAGTGAGAAGAAGGGGAGTAAACTAATATCTCATGTTTAAAGTCACTGAGGTGTTTGTCTTCAAGGCCATCAAGAAAAACATTTTTTTAAAATATTTGAGAGAAACACTACCTGTCTCTCAGGTCTTTTCTAATCTGATGGCATATCTATGAGCTAATTTTCTGTATTTTTGTTAGTGAAATAAGAATAATGTAATATAAGATTTACTGAGTCAAAGCTTTCACAAGCAATGTGGTCTCATCAGCATGTTAACCCTAGGTCAAAAAGGTAAAGAAATAATTCCAGACATATATTCAAATTTCTGATAATTTAGGGAGGCAAAAAATTAAACTCTAGGAGATATAGAAACGAAAGGCATAGGAATCGCACCTAATCTTTGGCACTTCTAATAAAGAGGTAGAGTTGCTGTCAGCATTTCATCAAAAGCTGATGTGGTTTTTTTTCAGAGAGCACCAATCTTGCTATAGAGACAGATAAATCCACAGAAGAGAAAGAAAAAAAAAAAATCCCTTTGATTTCTGAAAACTGCTTCAGGAACAAAGATGGCGCATTTCCCCAGATTTTCAAGACTTATTATACTTTTGACAATTGAATTTTAAAAGTTTGAGGGAGAATGAAATTTGGAACAGGTAAATATTTTGTTGTTAATCTCTTAAAGCTTTAATGAGCATCTAAAGATTAATTCAACACCAATAAGAGAACAGATGCTGCAGCAAATGATAGGTTAGGACAGTTTGCAACACTGTGATCTAATAAATACTTTGATCCCTACACTCTTGCAAAAACTTGAGCCTAAATTGTGCTTTCTCACATTTAAGTTCTGTATGAGGAATAAGTTACATGATTTTGTATTAAATGTCATTAAATTTCCAGAATATTTACCTACTTAAAGGTCTAAAATGAAGTTAGAGAAGTCAGGAGAATATTTTCTGGAGTGTGTTCAAGGATAATATTGTATCAGTGTACAAGTTGTCAGCGGACTTAAGCTCCTTCTTCCTTTTTTTTTTTTTTTTCCCTTCCCTGTAATTTGCAATGGGAAAAAAATACTCTGAGAGACCATAAAGCCACTTCTCTGCTCATACCTTTCTACTTCTCCTCTCTCTTTAAAATCCTGAAAAGCTCAGAGCTTGAGTTGAACTGAAAAGAGTATGGCACCAACTCCAAAAATAAGATAACCATATGAAGTGGCATCTACTGTATTTAAAAATTCAGGCTTCTCTTTAGTTGTTCGCCTGTTAAAGCCCTTCAAGCTCCAAGAATGTGACCCTGGTGTGAAAGGAGTGAAAGGACACTTTATTATTACTTTTTCTATATTTATCTCATAGCAGCATTTTTAAAAATTCTTCTCTACGCAGCTCTTGGCCTGTAGGAGCAGCTGTTCTCTCTGACATCAGTTATTCTCTCTGATATGCCTAAAACTCTATGCACCTCAACACAAATCCCTCGTTGTGGTGTCTTTATTATTGATGGTGAAGCTTACATTGCAGTCATTGACTATTTCTTGTCAGGACATGATGAAACTACCTTTGAAGAAGCAGGCTCATGGGATAATACTATAATACAGGGCTCAGCATGCACTGCAAAATCTGAATGTGGGTGTTATCTGTGTGGATCATCTTGCTGCTATGCTACCAGGATACTGAGACAAAGAGTAAGCAACTGGCTTGTATTGTTTGCACAGCCTGCAGGCACTGCAATACAGGTGCATCCAAAATTATGCTACAAATGGTGCTTTCTAATTCGAATTGTGTTTGCATACAGCAAAATATGGTCTCGAAGTACCCAGTGGGACACGTAAGTGCCTAAAGCAAGCTGGTCACATTAAAATAGGGTACAAAGTGAACTGGTTTATTTCACTGATTACTGATGTCCCAGCCACTATTTATGTCATGCCTGAAGATGATAAAGACAAGGTTAAGGGAGAAGCAAGAGATGATGAGGGTAAATTATAAATAAGCAACCTGGCAAGCGAAGGTACTGAAAAGAGATTCCCTTGTGGTAAATTCTTGGAAGCTGTCCTCATATGGAGAGTAGAGTACTGATTAATGAAAACTTGCTCAAATTTAATGCACCAAGGTAAGTGGCAAGCAGAATTAGAAAACATATCAAGTAAGAAAATACTTTGATATCTCCTTTTTCTCCCCCCCTTCCCCGGTTCCTTCATGTCAATTGATTTGTTCTTACTGTAGTCAGACAAAAAATTATTATGGATGTGCTCCTTGGCAGTCAAAAGCACCTTGCAAAAGACCTCCTAGTCTGAAGATTTTTTCCAGTAGCAGTCCTGGATGCCTTATTTTTTTCCCATGTACTCATGGAAACATTTACAAGAACAGCTCTATTTAATTTGCTCTGGTATGCCACTCAATTAGACGAAAGCTTCTTAAATATTGCTATAAAGGGGATTTAGGGAAATATGACTATAGGACTATACAGTATTATTGACTCCTAGTAATAATCTAAATAGGGACAAAAAAAGTAATAATTCAAATAGGGACAAAGGAAAACAAACAAAAAAAATTAACCAACAAACAGCTACAGAGAATTTTTTACATTAGAAAACCATCCTCCAAATAAAGGATGACATTGAATAAACTGAATAAAAATTGGAAGCAAATTTTATGCATATTTGTCTAGCAAATTTCCATTCTGGGGACAACTTAGTTAACTTAGTTAACTAGTAAGAAGCTTACAAGTTAACACAGTATGTGGGGTGGAGGGGGAGGAAGGGTTGGAAGAGGGGTGTGTGGAGGGGAGGGGAAGGGGAACAAAGCTGAGTTAGATTACTTTATTAATTTTCCAAAACAAATTTTGAAAAGAAATTTAAAAAGATTTTTTTTTAAAAAAATGAACATTATTTATAGAGCTTGTTTTGTCTGTGCAAAAAGTCAACGTATTTAATTGTTTCTTTTCTGTTCTCAGAACACAGACTGCTCAGCTCAGAGGATCTGTGTTTCTATATATGTTAATAATATGTGCATTGGGTCAAACTAATTTGATTCATCTTAACATGAATCATTTCTTTAAGTATACAATTTCTGGTGGTAAATGTACTTGCATCAGAAGGGCAGCTTGCAGTAGAAACTAAAAATTAGAGTTGTTATGACAATTCAATTGCAATAGATTTTCCAGATCTAATAGTTAATATATTGGATCACAGAAAATGACAATAATAGCTTCCTAGCCTCAGCTTTTATAGCAAGCTCTGCATGCCATTCTGTGATAAAATGAAGAAAACAAACAAAAAATCAGCTATCTCAGCAAGAGCTAAACCAGATTTGACAGGACACTGACCTTTCGAGAACAGTTTTCAAAGAACAATACATAGTGTTTGTTTTTTTTCTGTAGGGGTGGGATAGAAGGCTTTTTTTTTAAATGGACTTTAAAAAGGGCAGAGATACAGATTAAGATAGGTATGCTTCACTTGCTGCTGCACAATCCACATAGACACTTATTCGTCTATGTATGAACCAGAAGACCATCGTGTCATCTGGTACATTTCAAATATAGATCAATCTTAGGAGAACAACTGTTTTCAGAAGGATGTTGATGAATGAAGATTTTATTATACAAACTGTGTTTGAGTACTTGGTCGATTTAACATGAATTCTAGGCTTGTTCAGCCTTAAAATGGCAAATTTTCACCAACTTTGGCTTAAGGTTTAGAGAGACATAACATGTAAATTTATTGTGTTCCATTCATGGTCACTCACTGACATTGGCCAAGGCACTTCTGTGTGGTTTTTATTATTCGCTGCAATCTTTTGAGGGTATTGAAGAAATTACAATATTTCCTAAGCGTCATCAAAAGCAAGAAAGAAACAGGAATCTACTGTCAGCATGCCGTGCCAATCTACGATTTTTCTTTCATGATTCATTTCCCTCTAAGTAAGAAGGGATCGTGATAAATAGGATTGACAAGAATAGAAAGTTTTCACAAAGAAGCTGTAATGAGACCATAGGTGTGGATGTGGCTGAATCAGACTGGCTGGGGATGAAAGCACAGGTTCAGTTTAACGAATCCTGACTAATACAGATGCTGGCATACTGTCTTCTGCTTCACGTCCAAAAAAGGCTGGAGGTTTGGCAGAGGAGGCACTGAAAGAGGTACCATAAGCATACCTTCTCAGCAAACACCACTATAACTACAGGAACATCTCTGTTACATTTCTACAGCATTCACATGACTTTTATAGTCATGCCACAGTCTAGGTCATTCCGTGTGTGGTGTGACTCATCAAAACATTCCTTGAAACTGAGAAAAATCATGCAGAAACCTCTGATAAAAGGGGAGAGGTCTTTAAACACTGTAGGAGGAAGAAACTGAATCTCTGCATTCTGAAAAAGCAGTCGAGTCTGGGAGGACCCTGAAAAAACATCACTAAGAACGGTTTTGGTTGTGTTATTGTCCTTATTCATTAAAACTCTGATTCACACACAAGTAGGGAATAGGGCATCTTGACTGCCAGGGAGAGGATTGCTTCCGTAAACTAGTAAGGTTATGAAGAAAACAACTGCAAAATTAGTTCCATAGTGACATGAAATTATTTAGATACAGCAAACCCTTTGCACTATAGGGGGATGCCTCACTCTAGCAGTCTGCTAGTACACTGTTACTGTCAGTACAGTCTGCTCTGCTGTTACTATACTATAATTTCTAAATGTGCTCAGACATGATGATGGTTGTCAACTTTATAGTTAGTTTCATTGTGAGTCTAGAGATTTATGCTGTCATGCTGTAATCCAGGAAGCAAACAAGGGAAGAAAAAATTCTATGCCAGAAAATTATTAACTGTATTTAAAAGTTAAAAGCAGAAACTGGGAAACTCTTGTTCTGTTCTCCACCTACAAGTGGAGGGTGAGAAGCTAAAGGAAAAGGATATAAGTTTTTGTATGCATAGCTATGTGGAAAAGGTATACATTTTTTTCATCTACAGGTTACACTTTTTTGTTGGAAGAGAACTAAAATTTAGCATAATGAATTCAATAAGATGCATTTTGATTTTCCCTAAACAAGGTAAGAGACAGCCAAATTTTTACTGAAAAAAGGTTTAATAATCGATTTACTGACATAGAAATTAATTTGAAGAGCATTCAGGCAGGAAGATTATATTTCAAGTCTAACAATTTATAATATCAATATAGCCCTCTTTGCCAATAATAGATGGACTTCTTCCCACTGTTTATTTTTTTGCTGACTCTTCTTATTTCCTGTTCAGATAACTGACTCAGTCACTTTCCTAATGTGATAAAAAACAGCCTCCAAAGAGGCCAAACTGTGGCCCGTGGAAGCACATGCAATTGCATCTGTGATCGTATCTTATCTTTGTTTAACCTTCACGTGTAGGAAGTTGCCCTCACTTTGACCTCATTAATATTCTCCAGGGAAGTATGGGGCAGTATAGCTTAAAAAGGTGGTTTCTCATTAAGCCTGAAACATGGCATTTGTAGTAAACCAGCACGCTTTTAGCTGCCCATAGTTATATGTTATATATTATTGTCATCTTCTTTCTTTATTTTTTTCCCTGGTATTTTTGGTCATTTGAAATCCATCATGTGTTTCTTTATGAAGTTCCAAAAAGATATGTCAAATGAAATTTCAAAAATCTGGCCAATTTATATATATGTATATATAAAATCAATATTTTAAAAACATTTAAAATATAACATAGAAAATAATGTAGGATATAAACAAGAATCTTTTAAATAAGATTGGTACTCTTGGTTTTTTTTTTTTTCATTTATATTATTCAAAATACTTTGAGGTGCAAAACTATTCTAGCCACTGTGGGTGCTAAAAACTGAAGCAGATTTTCCTGTCCCAGATCTAATTGTGGCCATGCCAAACTGGCGCTACTCCAAAAGACAGCCATGCCACAGAGGGGATGGTACACAGTGCTTAGGTACATTGGGACCTCCATCTCCACAGGTATCAAGCTCATAATTTCTTGAAGCACCACACTGCACAGAAACAGCTGGCATAAAATGGCTTTGAAGTAGTTCAGATGCACTTCTACTAACAAATCTGGCTTAACCTGTGTTAAACCTGCATTTACAGCACATTTAATCCACTGCTGACAACTAGAGATGACAGACCTGTTATTTATAAGAATTAATGTCAAGTCGACAAACAGAAGACTTTCATTTCTTTGAAATGCTAGGAAGTGTTAATTTTATCAGTGATAATACAAATGTATCTGGTTTTGATGTGCCATAGCCAAAATGCCTTTTGGGCAAATCCTAAACATGCAAATGCAATTCGTTTATGATCTCAGAAAGGCAGTAGGTCTTGGGAAACAGACTAAGGACCACAATTGTCTGTGGGGTTTTTTTGGTTTTGGTTTTTTTTGGAAGGAGCTTGGGGTTCTGTAGAAGACGAAATATGAAAGTTTAATTTTTTCCTTCCTTTAGTGATGCTAGTTGATCAATATGACAATTACCTTAGTTGCTTTGTCTAGTTTTCTGGTGTCTGTAGCTCAGAAATATATATTAACACGTGGCTTTGTACTAAAACCCCAAAAACATAAACCCAATGATAGTTAAGAAACATAGCCAAGTTCAAATTAGGCCCTCAAATTACCAAACATACAGGTATAAAATAAATTCAGAACTTTAATTTATGAAATTTCAGGACCACAAAGCAATAGAGAGAGAAATACAAGCAGAAAGAGCACACAGTTTGTTTACATCTTTAACATGTTTTTGGTTTGATATATATAATTCCAAACTATTTATATTTATAGATATAAATAAATGCATATAAATATATATATATATATTTGGGAAATATATATGTCTTTAAACATGGTTTTTAAATTAAATTCTCTGTATTACTCTGTTCATTTCACTGTTGGCCATTTGGGTTTAATATATCAAATATCAACAAAATGTCTTTCAGTAGATACTGGTTTTTCTGGGAATTTTCAAGGTCTAAGGGGGAAATTAAATCCTTTGTGGGAGCCTTTGGTTTCTTTAGAATGTTTTTCCTTACTATACCGTGGTCGGTGAAAGACCAACTGAAATGTCAGTGTGTATCAGACATAACCTAGCTGCTGTATTATTCATTATTTAAAGTCTTGTACTTAATGAAGGGCCTATATTGAAGTCTTCTGTAAGTGTGACTACAAACACAAAAATGGCCATTTCCAGTATGTTCCATTTGGATTTTATTCCTTGTGATGTAGATTACTGACATGAAGAAGTTAATATGAAATAGAGAGGCTTTCTGAGGGGATTTTTTTATACATACAATATTTTTGGGTTAGTACAGAGTCATTGCTGTCCATTCTACTCATAGACAGGAATTACTTCATTCCTCTTTTTTTATTCCTTCAAACGTTCATATTGGCTGTATCCACTAGTATTTCAACAGCCACTGGTATTTTTACATGAATGTGAGTGATTGAATTATCACAGGTAATATGTAATGATGAAGTATACGGTAAATGCTACGTATTTGATTCAGCCTTGTGACAAATGTAGGCTTAAATATTTTTATGGCTTATATTTAGGCTTAAATGACATTCTGAAGTCATTTATGGTACTTTGAAATGTGAACCAGGCTTGCTACCCAAGACGCATATGTGCAGGCTGACATAATGTTGGCTAATTATATAAACTAAAGCATAGACATAAAGGTTATTGTACTTAAATCTATTAGACACATAACTAAGCATTATTTAAATTGGGTTGTGTTGGTAAAGATTTCTCTTATCAATGTCTTTTAAAGGAGTATATACATAAAGCAGTGCTTACCAATAGAAAACATTTGTTTCTGCTACATCTTTACTTTTACAGCTGCTTCATTAGTGCATGCATTTGTTTAGTGTGTCAATCAAAGAATCATCCGTGTTATAAGAAATTTCAAATATGTTTAAAAGAGCCAACCACATTTCAATAGGGAGATTAATATACACATTTCTAAATGCACTGATGGTCAAATGGGTCTATGAAGAATGTATCTCTATATGGAAAAAAAGCAAAGGAAGATTTAAAGAAGCTGCTTTATTTGTGTTTAGCTGAAGGAATCCATGACAACAGATGATACTCCATTTATGTGTCATTTAGACTTGGTTCATCCTTGAAGCACTGGTGTTAAATGACCTACACAAAAAAAGGTTTTAAAGATGGGTTATGATAAGAAATATTCAAAAGCACCTTCTTGATTCAATAGTATGTTTCTATGAAATATTCAATTTCTCCTAAATTACTAAATTATCACTTTGGAAAAAACTTGAAAAACCTTGGTGGTCCTGAATTTGCAAAGGAATATATTAAAAGCCAAAAAAAGCCCCACAAAACTTATTCACCTCTGGTTTTATATCCTTCTTTTTGCACAATGGTACTGATACGGGAGAGAAATGCAGGATTGATTTTCATAAAAGATAGATTTACTCTAAAATTACATCCACATCATGCATTGATATTTATACAGATAAATATTTGACTTCTGTTTGCTCTAATAAGGTGGTTTAGGCTCTTATAATATGCTATTGATAAGCGTGTGATTGGCAAGATCTCTCCAAGATGACCTCAATCCTTCATTTCAGGGTGTACACAGAAGACTGATGAGTTCCTGTTCCTTTATTTGCAGTCCTGAAATGCAGAACATCAAGGCCAGATAGCACTTGAGGTAGAACTTTACAGCACACCCAGACCAATAAATACTGAAATCAAGAGGTTGAGATTTCAGCTGATTGCCAGGAAACTAACTTAAACAATACCATAATGTTCAGAGATTTAAAAAATGACACAGAGATAATGAAACAGTTTGGAGTTAATGGAACGCTGTAAGAGAAGGATGCTAATGATCCAAAATAATTTCTGCATCCTTCAGTGTAATTTCCAGACTATTTTTCTGTAATCTGTGTACCTACACTCCCTTACAGCAGTACTTTCTCTGCAGGAGAGGCACACAGGTTTCACTCATTCAGATTGGTATAAATGCCTTTTAGGGCTTAGATAGGGGAAGGTGACATAGGAATGAAATAAAATTGCTGTTTTCACTTTTTCCTTAGGATTGGGATGCCCTGAATTTGGAGGCTGCATTGAATTCTTGCCATGATATTTTTAAGTTGTGGAGTTGTATGAAGCTGTTGTTCTAACCTCTCTTCAATGCAGCAAGGACGGAAGGTCAAGACTCGATAGCTTCAATGTCCCTCCTCTAAATTACAGGTATATTACATGAAGCCTCCTTCAAAGGCACAGGAAATGTGGGACAGATAGACTTCCATAAATACAAAGGGGAACACAAGATCCTTAACAGTTAATGTCGGTTACTGACAAATGATGCACATTTAAATTGAAGACATGTTACTTTAGTTCTTCTGTGACATGAAGTTTCATTAATAATTAAAATTTTACAAAGCTCATTGATTTTTATGCTTGGATTTGTGCTCAAAGGAGGCACAAGCTGCTTGAGAGAAGCTGGCTCCTGCATGAGAGGCTGCCAATAGCTAATTGTGATCCTTCTGTGGCTAATATACCAAGTTTAATTCAAAAAGAGCAGCAGCAAAGTTAATATTGTGCTTTTTACACTAGCAGCTCAAGGTGTGGTAGAAATCCACATGCCTGATTTGACCCTGCTCTCTGGTATATTTGATGGAATTGGTGCCAGAAGTTTTACTTTTTATGTGGCTCTCCCTTTAACCTTTAATTGAGGAGAGTTTTCTTAAGCTTTTGACACTGCCTATGATTGGACACAGTTTTCACACACAGGTAAAATCAGTCTTGTAAGATGATACCAAGAAACTAGTTTTTTATCTTTACTGATGCATACTTCCGTAAGTACTTTATGTTTCAGAGTAAGGTCCTAGTTCAGAGAACCATATAAAAATATTGCCCAACATTTGTGTAGTCTCAGATGAGTTAAGTATCCATATCAACACATCACGAGCAATGTAGGCTTGACTGGGACTGTTCACGGGTTGAGATCTGAAAGCCTCAGGGAACAAGTGTGGTAAATTACAGTGAATCCTTATTTTCCTCAACTCGGTGTCTCTGCCCCTATAGATGCATAGATGAGAGGTCCTGTACTGCTGTGAAAGAGGAAGATATGAAATAGTTATGAAGGAGCTGGGAATAAGATCACTGAGAAAAATTAACAGGGAGCCATGCATAGGCACAGTTTGCAAGCCACTGAAGGTTTCTCATCCCATTAGGGGAAGAGAGAGAAGCAGTGCCAGGAGGCACGTCAGCAGTTTGCAATGCAGTTATAACCAGAACTTGCGGGAAGGCAGCAAAGACTGATCAAGAGCGCTGTAACCAGAGGCACAAGTAACAGAAAGGGAGGAGGGTATTGTCAGGATATCTTCACTGCAGAATGAGCTTTCACTATACTAATTCTAGTTTGCCTCCAGAGGGCTGAGCTCAATTTTCCTAACTTGAACAAATAACACGCCGTACTTGTAGGGATTAATTTTATCTATTGCATGCATTGTAATAAAAGCCCCTCTGGGCAGTTACATATCAAATTACAAAACATGTAAGCACTCTTATTCCTTTTTCCCCAACTTTCTTACTTCTTGTAAATCTAAAGATTAATTACTATCTGAGCTGCCTTGGGGGATGGGAAAAGAATTAGAGAGGAAAAAAATGTATACTAAAACCAAACACATGATATGTAATTTTTAAAAAATATGTATTTATTCAGAGCTTCAATTACTTTTACTTGAAATTAAAAAATAAAAACATTGTCACACTTGCTCTAAGTAGGGTATTGTGACAACTCTTTTTATCTGTATTTTCTGTCACATTATTTAGTCCTCATGAGTCATCTTAAAACCAATTGTTTAAATTTTACTGTCATTAAGTTTTGACCACACAATCTAAATGTTTTTTTGGATGTACTTGTTTTGAAATAACTGTTGAACTTGCAAGATGGCGAGTGTCATGAACTTGGGAAATGGTGAGTGAGAGAACTCTGATGTTTGTCATTAATCTTTAGTATGTTTTCTTTTCATTATTTCTTTTTTTTTTTTAGTTTTTTCCTGCAGTGATTTGTTGTTTTCTTTACAGGAACTATTTATTACTACAGCTCCTTTAATTTTATTCTCCTATATCTCTGCAATTATTTAGATATCTCATTTTTCTCACATTAATGAGTTGTTTGGGTATTTTTCCCCTTAAAGTGTAGTTCGTGGTTGTGTGTTGTATCTTACACTCACATTCTTTTCTAATATACCGTGTGATATACTCTTCTCGCCTTGTCATTACAAGGGATTTTGTTTTATTGAAGATCTTCCTTCCTGCCTAAAGATCAGTATATAGGACTGGAAGAGGAAATCTCCAGTTTCTAGGTTTATTTTCACCTCCTTTGAAGGAAGCTAATGCACCAATTTTTTTTATTTAATTTTTCTTCTGACTCTTCTGCAATTGATATTTCACAGAAACACAGACTTTAAGGCGGATTTCAATGACATGACTAGTCCACTTACCAGTCTTGACCATCACTTTCCTAAGGAGGCTATAAATAGAGATTCTGTAACTTCTTAAATGCTTCTTTTTTCTACTCAGCTACCTGTTAGAATTTATACTGTATTGTAAACCAACAAGATAATACTGATATCAGTAAGGTACTAGCTCAGCAACTGTTTTCCGGAGATCCTAAGTCACTGCTTTTTGACATTAAAGATATAATTGCTATGAAGCTTGTTTCATTGTACAGCAGTGTGCATATTTGTTCTTGCCTTATCATTATATGGAGGTATTTCAGTTTGTAAGCTTTTGCATTTAAAACTGCAAACCTGTGGTTTATCTCATTCACTACTTTAGCTTAATATTTTAGATCAACCTCTGTCTGACATCTTTCCTGATACTTGCCTAAATATTTGTGATCAAATTAAGTCTTCATGTCCAGTAAACAGCTCTGCCATTCTCGGATCCATGCCACTATGCTGAAATGGCTTGAATTTGGACTAGCCAAAACTTTTGGGACTATTTTTAAGTGCCCTTCAGTTAAGTCTTCTAGGAGTGACTTTTAGCAAACATTTCCTCTGAACTGCAGCAACCACATGTGGTAATGCTCAGGGTAACTGATGATCAAGATCAGCAGCAGCAACTTACCTTGCAGGTGCTCTTTGAATAATTATTGACTGTGGCAAATAGCTTTTGTGTCAAACTGTGCTTCTTCTCTGGGTGTTTGCTCTTTGTCTTGTATCTGGAGTGTAGCTTTGCTTCTGCAACTCAGATGGCCTGACAGCTCTCCTTATTTCCAGAAACCTGATATGTGTTCCAGCTTGAGTGTTTTGCCCTCTCTTGATCTATCAGCCCTCCATCCATTGTAAGAGTAGACTTACCTAGTTCTTCATATCCCCCCTAATTCCATGGAAAGGATTACAGCTTTTGTTTGCGTGTTTATTTCTATCAGCTATGCAATCTACTCCTTCCTTCCTACTCTTAATGGGAGTAATTTTGGAGCAATGACAGGAAAAATATCATTTTTACAGGTGGTACAATTGACAGTTATTTTCACCCAGCTGTGGTTAAAGAAATCACCTTTCCCCATCTCTACTATACAAAAGTCTAAAAAAAAATATTCTCTGTGACATGTTAAGTGGAGAATTGTGCAACACACCAACTTAATGTGCCAATGTCTGTTGCAAGTGAGTGAGTCACAGAATCACAGAATGGTAGGCATTGGAAGAGACCTTCGGAGATCAACTAGTCCAAAACCCCTGCCAAAGCAGGGTCACTTAGAACAGGTTCAACAGGAACGCACCCAGGCAGGTTTTGAATATCTCCAGAGAAGGAGACTGCACAACCTCCCTGTGCAGCCTGTTTTAGTGCTCTGTCACCATCAAAGTAAAGAAGTTTTTCCTCAAGTTGAGAAGGAATTTCCTGTGTTCCAGCGGGTACCTGTTACCCTTTTTCCTGTTGCTGGCCACTACTGAAGAGAGTCTGGCCCCATCTTCTTGACACCTGCCCTTTAGATATTTATAAGCACTAGTGAGATCCCCTTTCAGTCTTCTCTTCTCCAGGCTAAACAGACCCAGGTCTGCCAGCCTTTCCTCATAACAGAGGTGTGCTCCATTCCCTTGGTCATGTGTGTAGTCCTCAGCTGGACAATCTCCAGTACTTCCCTGTCCTTCTTGAGCTGAGACCAGAACTGGACACAGTACTCCAGATGTGGCCACAACCAGGACAAAGTCTTTGAGCTATTGTAGAAAAAGCTGGGCTAGGCAATATGTGAAGTGTTCACAATCAGGAATTCAGCAAAGCTCCCAGATGAGCTAGAAGTTGATGCATTCCAGGTAAGAGGTAAATTCAGACTGATTGTCCTCACTGCAGTCCAAATATCCAAACACAGGCTGAGATTGGAGTTACATCCCAGATGTTGTCTTGAGTCTGTGATTGCTTGTAGGTACATTCATGTATAGGCCAGTCTTCTAGTCTTATTAGCTTGTGCTACTAAAGTCTGACCCCTAGCAGGAAGAACAGCCAAAGGTTCCTGGGAGACTGTGGCTCTTTTCTGGACTGCATCTGTATTAGCAGGCTTTTATTAGGATTGCAGCTCTACAGTACAAATAACAGGTGCCACAGAGGCTGTAATTCGGCTGTCTCTGTTGCAGAGGACAAGACTCTCCATTCACACTGTGTGGTGGCTCACAGTCGTGCCCAAGGCACTGGATATACCTGCTTTGTTGACACAGCTTGAGTGCAAAGGGCAATGTGACTGGTGGTAAGAGTGCTCAAAGGGGCAGATTGCTGGTGTGAGAATGTGTGCTCTAGGCTGTGATCCACTCATTAGTGGATTATACCAGTGCTGAGGCCATGAGCTGCACGAAGGGCTACACTCTCCTGCTGCACAGGGACTCCCTGCACAGAAAAGTTCCCTTGATATTTTCTGTCCTCCCAGCCAACATATCTTTGAATTGGTGTGGGAATTGGCCTCATCAACAAAAGTTTGAGAGGAATTCACCTGAGCACTTGTGATATCAGTTAGAAGTCAGCAATAAAAGTGGAAAAGGGGTGGGTGATTGGCAGCTCATACTAGTGGCAGAGTTGACAGGTAAGAGCTTTCAGTGCAGGCATGCCAAGTTCTATGTTCAAAACTTACCTACATTTCAAGTAATACATATAATCCCACATACTCTCTTTGTCCAGTCGGAACTTGGTAACGCGTTTAATATTTTACACATTTTCAATTATTTTTTTCTCTGTAATTATTCAGAGAGCAGCAAAACTGGTAATGGTGCAGTGAGAAAATGCCATTGTATCACAAAATGCACATGAGATAAAATATCTACAACTATTTTGAAGATGTGGTTGGTTGCTGGGTGAACCTAAATGGGGACCCGGGCTGTAATCTAATGTGCTTATTCTGTGACAACAAAATTTGACAACATTTCAAGTACTGAAATGCTACATGAATATGTGTATGTACATACATATTTTTTGTCATACATGTATGCAAATCATTCTTAATCTTCTTTGTGTTAAACTGTTTTCCAAGAAGCTATAACATCAGAACATTTACTGGCAAACTTCTGAACCCTTTTGGAGAGATGTCTTTCAGTTGTACACAGGACAGAAGACTAATAGGTTGAATGTCACCTGAAGTTCAAAATATACAAGCGTAACACAAAATGCTCACAGAAAGCAAAAAAATGTGCTCTAGCATGTTGGCTCAAAGAAGCCTACAGTATGAAGAAATTAGAGGTAAACAGTAAGAGAAAAATGTTATTATCATTGATCTACTTTGAAGATAGTGATAAATGAAAAGAAAAAACAATGAACAAGAAACTGGAGAAACTGGTGCAAAAGACCAGAACAGAAATCCTAGAAGAACACGGGTAACAGCTCATACTATGATAGGAAGGAAAAGATATTTTTTTCTGGAACATATTGACAAATCAGAACTTCAATAATTAATCCTGCAAACAATTTTCTACTTTCTGTTTCATAGAGAGAAGAAGAGATTTTCTTAATAGAAAAGAAAGCCTCTTGAAATAAAATTGATAATGTCAGACTTACTACTTAGTCCTCAGCCTACAAAACCAGATCATGCCACTGTAACATACTTTCACCTAAGCAGTGGTTGACATAGGACCGCACTAACTACAGAAAGGAAACTTTTTTTTTTGACATTCATAATACCCTAAAGGAATGAGTTCCATAATATATTTTTTCACATAGTGACACAATCCTTGCTTGTTTAGCAAGAGGTTAACATGATTTCTCCTCTCTTCCCTTTTTCCTAACCAGTTCTTTAAAGGTTGGCTTTAATGCTCTATCTTTGCTCATTTTTGATCAGTAGCTTTCACTTTGTATTATATTTGAGGTGTCATTGGACATTTGGCTAAACAAGGAGCAAGGCATACATGTTCTTAAAGTTAATCTCAATGGATAGACCCAATTAGTTTCTGAGGGAAGTGGTAGAAATGAACTAATGTTAAAATTTGCCATGGAGTTTGTTCCACAAGTTGTTTTTTGGATGTTACATTGATACAGAAAGTCTCTTAAATGCCAAGTCATTTAACATTTTTTAAGGAACAACTGGAGGTTATTATTCATTTATAACTTCCCATCCCACAGATGGTATATCTTAAGAAGTAGCTACAGATTTTTAAGGGATGAAATCAATAGAGCTATTCTCTCTTAACAAATCTCTCCCTCTTTTTATTAGGAGACAAAAGTGATAATTGGGCCAAATTTCCCTCTACTTACCTCCTATGGTAAGCAAATCTTTTAACGTTTTGAGGGGTTTTAGCAGAAGTAGAAAGCTACCAAGAGATACAGATGGTCAAAACATATGAATAAAATAATAAAAGATACATTCATTGTCACCTAACTCACTGTCTTTTTATCGTATCAATCTTTATTATTCCTAGACTTCTAATGACTTTGTGCATCTCTCATATCTTATGTAAGCATCAGTAGATTTTCCATGTGCTGGAATTAAGAGCTCATGAGTTTTATTTAAAATGCTCCTAATTGCTCTGTAGATGCAACGGTGTTTCAGGCAGTCTATGGCAGTGGAGTTGTAAGACACCTTGGAGTGACCTCAGAGATAACCAGTAAGTGTGTATTGTAAGAGGAATAATGAATATGACTAGTCCATTTTGTATTCTTTTCAAAAATGAGTTAGACTCCTTTTGTGATGGGATGACCTTAGGGGCAAATATAATGTATACCTGCCACTGAAATGACTACTATGCAATGAATGATCATTATATTTTATGTAATTAAAGATGACGTCAAATCAGTAGGCTGGTCCAACAAACTCTTTTTCTCTTCTATCTCTGAATCAGGACAAAAAGGAACCAAACAAGCAAAAGCCAGCATTGAAATTATTTTCCTATTTTTTAACAACTTCCTGAAAAAATCATAGCTGCTTACAAAATAAAATGAACAATGAAAAAAATGCATAGTATTAAAAAGTAGAGCTACATAGTCCTCTGTCATTAGTGAGTAGCAAATGGAAAAAAACAGTATTCGATATTTAATGAATTCTCCTAAAAGGGAGAAAAAAATCCACATACATATGATAAAGGATAAAATAACCTATCTGTGTTTCCCTAGTGCTTTGACCTATGTGTGTGACTGCAGGATATTTTTTTCAATTACATTCAAATCCACTACACAGCCCTACAAATGTTTTTCAAAATAGGGAAGATGGCACTATCAACTTGAAAATCAACAAGGAAGGATGATAACAGGAAAATGCTGAGTCTGCTCACGTACCATCGATTTAGACAATTAATCAAGATAAACACAGGTTGGAACTACCAAGCTCAGACAATATTCTTCCCAGTGTGTTATTGCATGCATTTAATAGCAATTCCCTATTTTGCACAGCTCTGCAGAGCCATATATCACCAATTTCTCACCTACCATTGTAGAGATGCAAAGGTGCAGACAAGATCAGTGCTAGTTCTTGATCTGCTTTGGGATATCTGGAAGTTTACATTCATATGTAGTTTGCTGTGCGTTTTGAGCTGATTTCACTCAAATCCTAGACAGTTGACGTGAACTATCAATGAACATTGTCAGGAGTTACTGAAAGCACTGAGGACATTCCTCTCCTCTCCTCTCCTCTCCTCTCCTCTCCTCTCCTCTCTCACCTCATTGTACTGTGACAGATTAGGGACACAAAGAACATACCCTCTTCTGTTTTTCAGAGAATAGCACCAAAATGAACTTCCTGAAGTGAAGTGCAAGTGAGATAAATAAAACCTATATGAAATCAAGGACTAGGAATCTATTTTTTTATATTGTGTCTGTCTGTGATTTTTCAAAAAAAAAAAATCTGCCTTCCACTTTGACATGTTGGATACATAGAGATTAAATCTAGAGGAAATTTGTTCTCAGCATTTAAGCTTTGCACAAAGGAATGCAGGGAAAAGGGCTTTGCCTCATTATCTCTGCATTTGCTGTCTAACTTAACTGAGCGTATTAGGAAAGTGTTCTTCTTCATGGCAGTCAAAAATGTTAACTTGTATTTGCCTTTCTGAGAACAAAAAGGAAATAGAAGAGGAGCTGTGATTCAGGAACTTTGACCCAACAGCAAGGCCAGTAGTCCTGAGTTGGGAAAGAGTTTAATGCAGGTGGCAACCAAATTTGTTGTCTTCCCAGACCTGCTGGTACAGCCACACATGCAACTCTTCCCAAATTCTGGCAGCCACTATCAGTCTGGTAGAACTAAACTGGTGAAAAGGATTGTGGTAGTTTGTTAGGTAAGTGATGATGGGAGGATGCTGTTCAGTAGTCTCCTAACAAAGCTTGGCTACCACTAGAAAACAGCACATACTCCTGTGACCTGGCTTACAGTTTCACTTAGAGAGTACAGCCTTGTTTTGCTTTCTCTTCAACACTGAGACTAAAATGATAGTCTATTCCAGAGGCAACAAGAACCAACTATTTTTCTTTGTTGTCTGTGTGAAACAGGGAGGTGGCAACTCCGTATAGCAGAAGAGGAGTTAATCTCTCAGCACACTGCCATTCTTCTTGTTCTGTCTTTTCCTCAGTTTCCTTCAAATACTCCTTGTGCCTTGATTGATAAGAAGTCTATTAAGGAAAGGCATTGCAAACATCTTCGTTCTTGCTTTCTCTTATGATTTTGACTATCTGTCTCAGTTGCTTGCCAGTCTTCAGGCACTTTGAAATTGATATGCTCTAAAAGGTATGATAAGGTACCGTATTCTTTCTTTCTTTTAGATACATGATTATCATTTTGGCGTAATGGAGAGAAGGTGTATTTTCTGTAAGCTTGTAATTTGTTGTTTCTTAGTCAACTTTCAATGCACAGCTTGGAAGGCTTCCAGAAAGTTAATATAACTACACTGTAACATAGCATTCACAATGTCCTTGTTCTGGTGAATGCTCCATTAATCAGTTATAATGGGCTGATGACCCGAAGCTGATAAAGCTTTGACCCTTGCAGCTCAGAGAAGACGCACCTTAAGGCAGGGAGATGCACGTGCGACCATTTATTTTCAGATAGGGAAGTAAATGGCCCCATGTCATTCTTATTATTTGTCCAGTTAAACAATTGAGGCCTCTGCTGGTGTAGTAAAGCCACAGAAGAGCAGAAATGTTAGATTCAGAAGAGGAAACACCAGAAGAAGCTAATAAACAAATGCTTATAAAGTATAAGAGGGAGGGGGGAAAGAAAGAAAGAAAAACAAGTGTCATTTGACAGATTAGGAACTGAGGACAAGAAAGTTCAAGCAAATAATTTATGGTGACTTAGAGTAACAAATTCAGGTTTCTAGAATTCCAGGCTAGCAACTTTAATACAAAAGTACCGAAGGAAATACTGCTTTATTTTGAATCCTAAGAACAGCAGTATTTGAAAACTATCATTAGAAAAGTATCATGTACCTCAAAGCTGTTCTTCCAAGACCAGCACCACCCATCACTCACTGATGGCAGGTTCCAGTATTGTCTCTAGGAAAACATGGCCTTTTTCCTCTGTTTCAGCAGTGATGCTGGGCAGACAAGGTAAAGAGAAGTGAACAGTTTTCTGTCTCTGTTTGCTTTGTGCTGTTTTTTGATACTCTAGTAACTGTAAAACCAGTGCCAATGGAAACATTCATTAGTGGAGAAAGCTATGAAATCCTTTAAGGTACCATTATAAGCCCTCTGGGGCTCAAGAGTTGCAGATTTGATTTGTCTGTTAAAGGTTTTTAGCTGTTTTACTGCAGGTATCTTCTAGCTGACATTTTGGTGGGCCAGAAACTTTGTCTACTAGGAAAGTAATGGAGGAGCATTACATTATGAATGTTGCATGGAAGATGAATTAGTTATTCACAGAAATGTTGGCTTTACCTAGAAATTGTGTAAGTGTGGATTATTATACTTCACTTGCATTTGGTGGTTCCCCTGGCTTATTTCCTCACTACCATATTTCTCTTTTTCTCTTCTTCTGTTACAGAGCCAATACTTTTTATGTTTAGTGCCAGGTCATAACAAATAATATTTGATTTCTGTCTTTTCTCATTTTTCGTTTGTTTCACCTCTTGCTTCTATTTCTTCTTCCTTTTACTATTTTTGTCTTCTAAGTTGAAGCATTTATTTTCCTCCTATCTGAGCAGCTGTTGTGTTTTCTTAAAATATCCCTTCTTTTCCATTTTTGTCTTTTTTTTATCCTTCTAGACAGATTTCTTGCTGTCTGGTTACTTGCCATGCAATTTGGCACAAAATGATGGCAGTGTGAGAAGACTGCTTTGAAAAACTCAGACAGGTGAACGTAGAGACAGATATCCTTTTTAATTCTTCCAGTTTCTCTGACTAGATTTCAAACCCATGTATTTCAATGCCAGATTTCCCTTCACTTTTTGAGGTAGAAATAAATTCTGTATATGTATTTCTTTAAGCATGGGAATGAAGTATGAAGTAGTTTACAAATAGGATTGTTAATGCTTTGTATATTTCACACCAGGAACCAAAATGCAGTTTTGGCATTTTCAAATCTATGGTGTGTGGCAGCTTCAAAAAACATTCCTTCTCCTAAGAAAGATTAATAGCTTAAGGCAGTGTAATAGTAGACAGTCAGTAAGTTGGGAGTCTCTTTCAGCACTTTGTTTTTGGTGTCTTGACACCTTTGATTAGGCAAGTTAGAAGGCCATTGCTGCAAAAGTGAAGGTGGGAAGCTCACTGCCAGTTTTGACTACTTCTTCAGGCAAAACATTACCTACTAGAATTTGTCTCTCAGGGGACACAGAAAATGCATCATCTGGTTTGATGAACATTAAGGGAATAATTGCCATATTTCTGACAATGCAGTGAAGCAAATAATTTGTTTTGAGTTTTGGTCTAGAAATTCAGACTACAAGACTGGGATTGGTATGTCTTAATTTCAAGAGCTACATTCCACTGTTAGTCATTTAAATATTTTTAAGGACCTGTGACATATTATTTGTCATGTACAGGGAACCATGAAAATTATCAGAAAATTTTATTCTCTTACACTGCTCAAGGTTGAAAACAGCAAAGCTAATATACCAGTATCAATCCAGATACTGTAAATTTGGAGCTATGTAACTCAGGAATTTGGTAGATCTCTGAATTATAAAATTATCTTAGTGAAATTAAAATACTTGTCTCTGATGAATTTGCTCGTTGATGTCAGAAAAACATTAATGCTTGAAATAACTGGATTCAAGCTGAAACAAGGGCTGATTTCACTAACTAATGCCATTGAGCAGAGGCTGTGGAAAATTAAGTTGGCACTTTGTTGACCTCCTATTAAAATTGTAGGGATGAACCTTCATCTTACTGTTCATTTGGTTTCTAACTAATGAGATTGGCCTTGGAGGTGGAACTGCCCTTTTGAACAACTAATGTTTGAAAATCACGCCTATATCTTTAAAATCTGAAGTGAAACACCCACACCATTTACATTTTTAGAAAATTTTGTAGTGTTATCTCCAGCAATAAGCTCTCACTTTGTCACTTGCATCAGGAGTAATTTTCACTAAGCACAGGATTTTTAATCTGGTTAATTTTTTTACAAGTACATGAGTTTGAAGTTAGAAGCAAAAAAATTGCAGGTGGTTTTAGAGTTTTGAAGTTTTATGACAAAGTAAAATGTTATTGTCTTACTGTCAGAGTTGCTATTATTAATTCACCTTGGAGTTGACTTTTACTATCAGCCATGAAACCCCTTACCTCTGTAGCAGAATTTCCATCAACCAGCAAGCTCAGGGTAAGAAGAGAGATAAGTGGGAAAGGATAGAGGGCTTAATCTTTATTGGGAATCTGTTTGACAGGATCCCATGGAAACTGTCATGGCAGGCACAGGAGGTCAACCGTCACAGCATAAGGACAATCCATTCCAGTGGGCCGAAAAAACAGTAAAAAGTAAGAGGAGGCCACGGGCTCAAAAGAAAAAAAACAGCACAAAAGTGGAATTGGAGATGGGAAATGTACTCTGAGTGGCCTAAACAACCGATGTCTCGTGCATCTCCCAGTGCCAAAAATTCAAAGCTCAGCTGGAGCTGAAGCTAGCAAGGAAGGTCAACGGGACTGTTTTCTATAGGTAGCAAAGGTAAGGCGGAGGAAAATGTGGGCCTGTTACTCACTGGGATGGGCGCCTTGCTCACAGGCACCTGGAGGAGGCTGAGGTACTCAATGCCTTTTTCACTGATAAAAGCTGCCTCAGGCCACGCAATCTTGGAGCCTCCTAGCAGAGTCTGTAGGAGTGAAGTAGTACCCACAGGAAAAGGGGATCACTTCACCCACTGGGACACAGAAACCCTTCTGAAGCCGTTTCCAACCCCATGAAGAAACTGCTAAGAACAGCCAACTGAAGGGCGAATCTTGCCTGACCAACATCATTGTTCTCTGTGATGAGATGACTGCACGGATACAGGGGGAACAGTGGATGACGTATACCTTGACTTTAGCAAGGTCTCCATTGTGGTCTGTTTATAGTTGGAGAAGTGCTTTAAGAGGACTATATCACATGGATCTCCTCAAAGTAGCGGAAAGATTGCTCCTGCCCTGGGAGAGTCATGGATATACAGATATAGAGATCATGGAATCTGACAGAGAAAGAGTTACAGCATGAGATCAGAGAACTCATAGGGCCTAAGCCAGTGCACAGGGGAGGATGGAGCAGCCAGTGAGGCTCAGAGAGGACAGAACTGCAGCTTGAACTGGACACCTGTAGTGTTTTGTGGAATATGAAGCACACAAATCCTTTCTGGTTGAAAAAGGAAATATATCCTATGCATCATACCTGTGGGTGATTGGAATGCCAGGGAAATAGGAGCCTCAGTAAACTAAGAAACATAGTTTTTACAATCAAACTAGCATCCTCGGTCCGCTCTCATGGTTCACCTTACCAGAATGCTGAAGGCAGAGCTGGCAGATTCTTCCTTGCTTCTAACATCATGTTCTGGTTTAAAAATTAAAAAAAAAAACAACCAACATTAAATTTGTAAGGGTTACTTTGCTTTCCATACCTACAGAATGTCTTCAGTGTGAATCTTAAAAGCTTTTGAAATCATTAAAATTTCATTTGAATTGTGAAAATAAGTAAGCCATGTTAGTTGTAGCTGCGTATATTTGCCTTCAGGATCCAGGTAGACTCTTGCTGTCCTAGGCTATAGATATGGGTCTGCTGCAAATTCCTGTCCCAGTGAGGCAGTAATGAGCCTGGTTCCCAATAGACAGACCCACACATATGAAAAAAGCATGCATGGCAAGCCACACAAATCAATACAGGTGGAAAACAGTGCATTTACCAGCACCCATGTCAACATGAACTGCATGGACTGCCTGATCACAATCTTTCTCAAATCATAGGTATGATTTTCATGCTCAACTACTGTTTTCTGTGGTTCAGCAGAGATAATTTGCCCAGCCAAAAAAAAAAAAAAAAAAAAAAAAAAAAAAAAAAAAAA
>NW_015090992.1:2476092-2658765 GCF_001431845.1 Calidris pugnax
ACCAAAAAAAAAAAAAAAAAAAAACAAATAAAACAAAAAAACCTCTTTATAAATTGAGGATATCGAATTTAAAGCAAGAAACCACTTTTATTATTGTACAATAAAGATGTAGTACTTTTGTTTGTATGGACATTTTCAGAGATATAATTTTGGAGGCTGTTATGATGAGTTTCCAAGCCATTGTCAAAATAGAACCTACATTTATCCTTCCACTACATTTATCTTAGTATGTGAATGCTTGGAATTTTGCACATCAGGAACTAAAATCACATTAATATATCTGTGCTAGTCCTTTCAGAGCTGTGCACGTGTTTTCCCATGATTGAAAAATTTTTGTACTTTGTTCATCTGTTGATATGGAGCTACAGTTTATATCATTGTAGTTATGTTAACACAATATGCAGTCTATGGATTATTGTGTCAGAATAAACACATAATCCACAGTATTTCTTATGAAGGAGTTGCTTTGCTGCAACCAGCCAATTTCTGCCACATATAAATGCACGCAATTTATGGATTTTTTTACTTTTTCAGCTTTACTAGTAAAGTTCATGCGGTTTTGCTTTTATAGATGCAAGATTCAACAGCTGAAAAGACAGAATTAATTTATTGAGCTCTGCTGTAAGATTATTTTTATTAGAAAGTTAGGCAAAAAATGTTAGCTATGGTATGCTAATTAAAGTACTATTAGGAGCTGCTTAGAACTTAGTGTAGTATAATATTGTACTAAACCCACATACAAACATCTTAATTGATGTGAATTTAAGTAGGCTGGTAGTACACACCACTTTTTCATTTGCCTAGACTGTGCTGCACTGTAACAATGTACATCTTCCAAATTAAATTGTTCTGCATTTTTTCAGTTACAATTAATTCCCTAGGCAAAGCAGAAGGCAGTTCCCTTTCCAGATGCTTCAGCCACAGGATAGTTTTAAAACTGGCAAGTTCCCTCTGCCCTGACATCTCTAGATAACAAGAGCAGATGAAGGTGAGAGTGCCTCAAAACTGGTAGAGCTTTGGGCCTGCTTGTGAAATGTTGTATGAAGAGATACCAAAATGTGAAAGCCATAGCGAAGCAATATTGAGTTTAGGGAAGCCCTTGAGTCACCCCACTTATCACATAAATCTTCTAACTTGAGATTCATGTCTCCATAAAATATAGTGAGATGTGTAAATGTTTGTGTGCAGTTGACAGAGACAACAAACACAGTGGAATAGAAACTAATTTTTTTTTTTTTTTTTCTGTGTAAAGACATTGGTAGGCATGGTGATCCAACAGATACTCAAATAGTGCCAATAATGGCATAACAAAGTCTTTTTTGGCTTTCAAGTGTAGATTTTTAGCTTCTAAAATGTAAATTAAATGTTTCTGATATCAAGCTCTGCCCTGTTATGATCACAAGTAAGACCTGTCAATATGGACACTGAAGTAAAGTTTTAGCTGAAGAACATTTTAGACAAGAAGATATTATGTAGGAAAGCAATATAAGATGGAAATTAAAGGAGCACTCACTTAAAAGGAATGGAAAATTTTAATTCAGATTTGTACAGTTGTCTAACACAGGGTAAGACATGGCTGAGCAAAGAAACTTGGTTATTTCTGTCTAGATCAGTTTTGTGAGAAAGCATGATGCAGTGTTGCTGCCTGTAATTAATATTGATCTTTCTGGTCTTGGAGGGATTTTTTTCCTTTTCTGTTCTTTTGGGATTTGGTTTCTAGCCCCAATGCTCCCACCACTATCAGTGTTTTGCTTGACAGAGTGCAGACTACAAAAGCTTCTATGTTGACACAAAATGCAATATAGTTACACAGTATTCAGTGTTTTATATTTTGATGCAGAACACAGCTATTGAAAACTTTGTTCTCTCATTTTACTACTTATTTTATAATCAAAGCAATATAAGACTACTTTTAATGCATTTGAGTTCAGGCATGGTGCTCATTTTTGATAACTATAATTAGAGGAAGGAAAGGTGGGGGTTTTTTTGTTTGTATTGGCCTACATATATGCAAAAACATGAGAAAGGAAAGTTGATTTATACTTTATCCTAGACACCAGCAGATTTATTGTTGCCCATGCTTGAGGAAACATATAAAAGCACAAGCATGTCTGAACTGAGGTTTCCAACTGAAACAACCTGGCATTTAGATATTCAAAACCTGTATTCAAATTCTATGGCTTAAATGCATATTTAATTACTAGTGCTAGTCCGTGGTTTAATGTGTTGAGCCCAATTAAAAGACCTGGCTGTGTTGCACCTCCAAGGGGAGCATTTGTATAAGGTTGTAGGCATGAGGTTTGACTTTCTAAACTCCGTCTCTCCCCTCATCTGGTGGCACCATCTCTAATTCAGCATGTGAGAGCTAAATATTGAAAGGGGCTAATCCCACACTTTGTGGAGCTGTGACAGGATGAACTATTTGCTTTCATTACAAAGTCCTCTTTCCATGTGTTTATAAGTGTCTACAACCAGGTGTGTGGCCCATGAACTGGCACCTTTCCATTGAAAGTGTATTTATTGCTGCTGCACAGTATAAGCATGGGCTGGCACATAGCCTGGCTAGTAGCAGTAAGGAACTAACAGTGCCAAATCCATAACCAGAGTGACCAGAGTGTATTCTACAGTAGAAAGCCATCAAGGGAACTCTACTGCAAATCATACCTTCTGTTGCAATAGCTCAAAAAAAAAAAAAAATGTAAACACATAAATCCTTTAAACTGCACACTCAGCTGCAACTGAAAATGTTATTGTCTTTGATGACGAACAAGTCTTATAACTGTTTAAATAAGAGGTCTTTGCCAAACCCTAAGGTATCTCACTGAAGCTGAAAAAGGTGCACTCCAATCAGGTTGAGGGCTGAGGGGAAAGCCATCTTCTAAAAATGATGAACAATCTGGCTGAGTACAGGCACTCAAAATAGTCTCTTCAGCTAGCACGTCTTTCGGGTAAAGATTCCTAACAGTGAAGTTACTGATATCCAAGGAGGGTCCTTCTTGCCTATCAGATCTCATCTACATCTTAGCTCAGACACAGGTGATGCAGTAGTTGTCACGTCTGCTTCCACTCCCAGAAGTGGAAGAAGCTGGAGAAACTGGCTGCCAATGGCTTGGATAGGAGTACTCTCCACTGTGTTAAAAACTGGCTTCAGGGCTGGGCCCAGAGAGTGGTGGGTGAATGGAATCAAATCCAGTTGGCAGCCAGTAACGAGTGGTGAATGGAATTAAATGGTCACAAATGGTCCCCCAGAGCTCAGTACTGGGGCCGGTTCTCTTTAGCATCTGGACGAGGGGTCAAGTGCACCTTCAGTAAGTTTGCAGATGACACCAAGTTAGGTGGGAGTGTTGATCTGCTGGAGGGTAGAAAGGCTTTGCAGAGGGATCTCAACAGGCTGGATCAATGGGCTGAGGCCAGTGGGATGAGGTTCAATAAGGCCGACTGCCTGGTCCTGCACTTGGGTCACAACAACCCATGATGCCATACAAGCTTGGGCAGAGTGGCTGGAGAGCTGCTCAGCAGAAAAGGACCAGGGGGTGTTGGTCAACTGTCAGCTGAACACGAGCCAGCAGTGTGCCCAGGTGGCCAAGAAGGCCAAAAGCATCTTGGCCTGTATCAGGAACAGCCTGGTAAGTAGGACTTGGGAGGTGATCATCCCCCTGTACTTAGCACTAGTGAGGCCTCACCTCTGGTACTGTGTCCAGTTTTGGACCCCTTACCACAAAAAAGGCATTGAGGTGCTGGAGCGAGTTTTACACTGAAAGGGTTATTAAGCATTGGAACGGGCTGCCCAGGGAAGTGCTTGAGGCACCATCCCTGGGGGTATTCCGAAGACGGGTTGACATAGTGCTTAGTGACATGATTTAGTGATGTTTTTTTTATCAGAGATAGGTCAATGGTTGGACAAGATGACCTTAAAGGCCCCTTCCAACCTAGATGATCCGATGGTTCTAAGATTCCCAAAATAAAAGTCAAACAAATGGTTGTTAATAATTGAATCTGTGATCCAAATCTGTTGTACAATAAAGATGTAGTACTTTTGTTTGTATGGACAGTTTCAGAGAGTCTGCTTCCCCACTTTGAAAATGCCCAATTTAAACTGATCTTAACTCATAAACTAAACAATATTTCTACTTTCATATTGCCTTTAAATTAATTTTCTGGATATTTATTATTCACACTGTACTTTCTGCACATAAAAGAATTATTTTACATCTTGATAAATACATAATCAACTATTTAACTATGCCACTTGACCAGAGACATTACTGTGTGATTTCTCTATGAGAAATATATAATGAGAGCAGCCCTATGTAAGAAACAGAAGTCAGAGTAGGATGTAAGGCAATAATGTTAAACTACTACACTTAGATTAAAATTGACAGGAGAATAATAGAACATTTTTTAATTTCAAACTTACCTTAAATAACTTTCAAAATTTCCTTTTAAAATTAACCATGGTTTAGTGAACTGTCATCTGCTTACCTTACTGCTATCCTATTCGACATGGTTTGGAATGCATTTAAACAATGAAATTGATAAAGGGTTCAAAAATGTTTTGAGAACAGCTAATGCGACTTTTGAATCTGTACAGGCTAGTCCTTGAATAACACATTGAGCCTAAAACTATGAAATCTTAAATTAGGTTGATCAGATTCAGTTTTTGTCTGAGCAAGTGTGACTAAGTTGGGAGTAAATCAATGGAGTTATCCTTAATTACACATGCTCAGCATCTGTCTCAAACTTTCTACATTGTCTGTTTAAAAAGTTTTAAATAGATATCAGTCATTGGACATTAGACCAGATGTGGAAAGGATAAGCAGGCAAACTCATAATACAAAATTTACATGTTAATCCCGAAGTGACTCATTTTATGTAGCTATGTGCTGCTTGACTTTTTTCCTCATAAGAATACTTCTGCAATAAGAAGAATCATGACAAGCATGAACAGCAGCCATACCTCCTTAGAATTAATCATTCATTCTATTGTACTCCAATAAAATAGTGGGACTAATTCAATTTTTGTGTAATTTGGATAATTACTTCACCAAGCAGTTACAGAGTGACTATTGTAATTGATGATCTGATGTGAGATACTTCATAGAATAATTTTGTTTGGAAGAGACCTTTATGATCATCAAGTCCAACTGTTGACCTAATGCTGCCATGTTACTGCCAAGTGCCTCAGCACTCCATCTTCACATCTTTTAAATACCTACAGGGTTGATGACTCAACCACTTCCCTGGGCAGCCTGTTCCAATGATTGACAACCCTTTCAATGAAGAAATTTTTCCTTATATCCAATCTAAATCTCCCCTGGCTCAACTTGAGGCCATTTTCTCTAGTCCTGTCACCTGCTACTTGGGAGAAGAGACTAATCCCCACCTCTCTGAAACCTCCTTTCAGGTAGTTGTAGAGGGTGGTAAGGTCTCCACTCAGCCTCCACTTCTCATCAAGCTTGTTCTCCAGACCTTTCACCAGCTTTGTTGTCCTTCTCTGGACACACTTCAGAACTTCAATGTCCCTACTGCAGTGAGGGATCCAAAACTGAACAAAGTACTCAAGGTGGGGACTCACCAGTGCTAAGTACAGGGGGACAATCACTTCTTTAGTCCTTCTGGCCACACCATTTCTGATACAAGCCAGGACGTTACTGGCCTTCTTGACCACCTTGGCACACTGCTGACTCATATCCAGCTGGCTGTTCACCAACACTCCCAGGTCCTTTTCCGCCAGGAAGCTTTCCAGCCACTCTTCCCCAGATCTGTGGGGGGATGTTGTGATCCAAGCGCAGGACCCAGCACTTAGCCTTGTACTAATTCAAGAACATAGTTGCCTGATGCAGTATGTGAGTGAAACCTGCATTCCTTCACAAAATAAAATTGCTTCCTAAAAGAAAATAGTTCAGAATACTTCTCTGAGAAAATCTAAGCTTTAAAGTCTTCTTACCACATCCCAACTTCTTAACAGAAACCAGCCATCACAAGAAAAAAAAATCATTTTTTAATTCTAACTCCTATATTGAATAATTTTTAATATGGCTTATTCTGAAAGGAACAAATTTATCATTTTGGGGGACAGTGGAGCTGGATAATATTTGACTCCAGAGAACCTTTAACAAAACACTCCCACTCAAAGGTTCAGTATAGAATGCAGAGGCATTAATGTTGCCATGTAACACTTGTATGTTTCCACAAAAAAAGCTACATAGCTTTCAAATTTTAGAAGGCTGAAGAAGTTCAGAAGGAAGAGGAGGGCTTAGCCCTTTACCTGCTACAGTTCTTTAAACTGCAGGAATGTTCATGAAAGAAAGACTTTAATGTTGTAAAATATTTGGACAATGTGACCACACAAGCCTAATTCCATAGACTGACTGTGGAAATCTTCAGCCTAGATAAACGGAATTGTGAATAGAATGACATCTGCTTGTGGTGGCTCTGCAAGTGCTGTCCTAACAACTAGCCTTGATAAGTTTTGTAGTAATTATCTGTAGATTACTTACTCAGCTTCTTAAAATGGCTTATTCTTGACAAAAGAAAGAATTATCTCTATAGAATTATGTGGCTATGTAAATAAAATTTAAGATGAAGTCCTAGGACAGACCTTTGTTTATAACAGATCAGTTTAAGTACTTTATATTACATAGGGGATAATTATTTTTTTAGGACAAAATTAGCCCAGAGAAAACATGATGTGTTGATTTTTCCATGTTAAACTTTTTTGACAATCTTGTTTGTCTTCTCATGTAAGTTCAATTGTTTCATTTTCAACAGTTTCAGGAGATTGGACACCAAAGGGCATTTAGAGTTATGCCCCACAATAAGGCAGGGAAGCATTTCCCACCAAACCATAGATTTTTTCTAGTGAATGAGAACTCTCATAATCTACCCCAATATACTCTACATTGTCTTGCAATTCTTAATCACTGAAATGGCAACAGAAGTTCTCTATTTCTCATAGAAAAACTATTATTAAAGTTAAAAGCTATTAAATGAAGATAAAATCAATAACTTTGATGAGTGACAATATTGCTTTGAAGATATTGTTATCATTAGTAGGAAAAAATAATGTGTCAAATTTAATATTATCTATTTAACAACAGGCAATAAAGCTAGTTTAGAAAGATTTCCAAAACCAGTACATTTAAGACAATAATAGTTAGTGTAGTTGGATAAAAAAAAATAGGTATTTAGTTCTTATATTGATAATTTAAAGTCTTTCTCCTTCTTACTGACTGAAATAGAATATGAAATGGGTAGTTTTAATCTGTCCTTTTTCACAGGTACTCCTTCAATAGTGCACTTTTTAAATTACTGTTGAATTTCTTTTTTGGTATTTCTGCCCTAGTTCAGTCCAATTCAGATCATTCTCTCTCTCTTTTTTTTTGTTGTGGGTTTTTTTTTTTACTCCCAGTCACAGCCTTTCAAATAATTCTAAACACAAACTTCAGTTTTCTGAACTTGCTTCTTTAAAATATATTTGTTTGCAGGTTCTAGAAAGGAGATGTCTTCCCTAGTATTATGCAGATAACACTAATTTGTTGTTTGTTTATAAAAATATTACTGTACTGTAATTCAGTTAACAATCTAATGTGCCTGCAGTTCCTGTTTATCAAAGTTTCTGCAGTGAATCTTTTGCTTTTTTTTTAGACCACAGTGGCCAAAAGCAATAATAGCCATTCCTCTCATTCCTCCCTTGTATTTACTACTACCAGAGTGCTACTTTGTGGTTTTGTATAGGTTTGTGGGTTTTGAGTTTTAATTAAGCGTCTTGGCTATTTTATCCATGTAGTGCTTTTTCCTTACTTACTTTGTCTCATATGATAGGCATAATAAACTGTAAGTCAATGGTGGAACATTTTTAACATTCTGGCAGTCTTATGTTTCATGTCCACCAGAAAAAGAACAGATGAACTAGTAAAACCTGTGTGCAGCTGTGCCTCAGCTTCTTGTAGGTATATCCTCCAATTTTAACTGCTAGTTACACCTGTTTACAAGTAAACATTATTTCCACAAGATTTCTTCTTCTACATGTGCAAAATGTATTTTAACTGCCTAAAGATTATTTCCTTCAGAATATTTGGAGAACATAATTAGCTGAGAAATATTGGCAATGAAAGGAAAACTGTGGTACACAGTGACAAGAAAATATTGAATTTTTATACTCATTAACTCTGATTACTAAACAATTACATCTTTATGAGATACTTTGCTGAGCAACATAAAGCTGTAGCAATAAAAGTATATTATTAATTATACATGGGAATGGATAATAAACTCTTCAATCCAGATGTACGCCTAGTGTGTAAGATATCACACACTGGACTGTACCGGAAAAACTGGACAAGTGACGAGATTTAAGAAAATTTGCATTTCTTTGTTGTTGTGTGTTTCTCATTCTTTTATGAGTGTTTTAAAGACTGATATGGCACAGCTAAAATTGTCTCCATATATTATTCAGGCTTTTCTAGTGGAAATGGATTATGAAGACAAATAGCAGGTTTTTCTAATTTCTAGATGATAATAAGAATTAAAAAAAAAACAAAAAAACAAACCAACAAGACTGCAGTTTTTTACCTGCTGAATTGTCTATATAAAATCTGCTAACTACATTTCACGAACCAAAACCATAATGATTAATTATATAGAAAGGTGGTTTATGGTACTGTATTTTGTTGAAACTAGCAGTAAAGGTCAGTGAAAAATATTCATACTGCTCTGGGATAGTATAGCAATATTGAACATATTTGAAACCAATATAAGAAATTAATTTCTTTAGAAAATGTGGATCTTTGAGCACCTATAGCAGCATTACAATTAACCATGATGTAACAGAAAGAACTGAGTACTATACAATTCAAATAGAAGTAATGGAGAATTTTACCTTATAGTCCATACTTCTGTAAGTTATCAGTTATGACTGCATAAATTTAAAATGTTTTCTATAAATGCCTTTAAAATATCATACATATAAATATTAATCAAATCCAGTCATCTATGAAATACTATAAAAAAGGATTGGTTTTCTGTGGATTATTTCTTAGGGCTTTTTCCATTATAATCCAAGCTTCAAAAAATATAATGAAAGGATTATGGCTTTATTTTTTTCTTTATATTTTTCGTGACTGTTTGCTGTCTTCTGATGTTCCACAGCTGGAGATCACAATCCTACTGGGTCTTAGAGTGTAAAACTTACTGCTTCATAAATTATTGACTAGCATTTAACAGTCAAATGAGAGCAGGGAATAAAATGAACGACATACTTTGAATATACTGATTGAAAAAAAATGCTATGCTTGTCTTGTACCTAGGAATGTTGATTGTTCTCTTTCTGTATCTGCTGAGATCAATTTCCCATTGAAGCAAAATGGAACATTAGTTTTAAATGGGGGTGAAAAATTGGGCTTTTCAGTGCAAGCCTGAATGTTTCAAAATTTGTTTTCAGAACCCCTTTCTGATTTTTTTATGTCTTGATCTACAGAAAGATTGAAAATCTTTGGATGATATAGGTAACTTTATAATATATAGGATGGAACTATTAGCATGGTCACTCATATGAAGAGTGTCCGGTGGGATGCATAATGGTTCAGCTATAAACTTTAAATCAGGAAGTGACCACTGTGTTCTTGAAGCTGAGGAAAAATAAACTGATAAGAAATGATGCCGAGGTCATATGTTTACATTGCTGGAAGCAAATGTTAATGGCCAAAATTTTAAGAGGTTTTAGGAGGCCAGAGTTTAGGTGAGTGCTCCTTTTCACTTATTGACCATCAGTACTCATAAGTGTAGGCATCAGTGTGTTGAGTGAAATTTTTCAAAAGTCTCTTATCTTTAGGAAGATGAATCCCGTTGAAATTCTTGGCTATGTATCTGTTTCCCTCAGCTATTTTGTTTAGAGCCAGAAGTAGACACAGATGTGCACTGCTTTAATGAGATTTGCAAGCAGGATCTGCAATAATATTCCATTTCATCCTTTCATGGTAATTCCTTCATCAAATTGGAAAAAATAGGTTTAAAACAGATTATTTGGTTGCATAATTCCAGTGAAGTTCTTAAAACTATAAGTGGAATTTAGAGCTTCGTAGTTGGTAGCACTAAATGTTAATTTACATATACATAAACGAAAATTGAATTAAAAAAAAAAAAAATCATTTATCTGGTGCAGTGAAAGAATCAAAATAGGATAGAGGGAAGAGAATCTTTGTGTGCTCACCATGATAACTATCTGTGATACAGAGACCTGTTTGGCCTTTCTTTATGCTAATCTGTTGCACTCTGTCTTTACAACCTTTTTCTTAATGCTTTCTAGTGCTGGTAAGCTTCTAGATATTTTTTAGTTTGTGTAGATTTTCAGCAGTGGAAACTTTCAGTGTATCATCATGTTTACCGAATACTTTAATTCTGCAGGTAAAGTGCCTTATATATCGAGCATCTTGTAGATTCAGAAAGAAAGAATAAAACAGAAAGAAACTATGTCTTCTGACAAAATGAATATTAATACTCAAATGAGCATTAGGAAGTTTCAGACATGTGCTTCACTTCCTTAGAAAAGCTGCAACTTCCAGTGTATCTCAAAGTGCCTTCAGTGTCTTCAGCCTTTATAAAGACTGTACGTCTGGGTCTAGGTAGGTGTTTACTGTGTTGGTTCAAAGGGGTTGCTCTGCCCTTGCAGTCTGGGTCTTTACCTGCAACAGGCAAGCACTCAGTGAAATTCAGGGATCTCCACCATTCCACTCTTTCTTGTCCTGTGCAAATATTTATCATATAGAGTTAGTGTACAGATCATTTTTTGCAGGTGGTGAGCTCTGGAATTTTATTGTTGAAAATCACTTCTACTTTTTGTACTCAACCTCAACTACTTGTAACAAAAGCGAGTGACTGGGAAAAATGCTAAACGTGAATTTGATGGTATGTCAATGACCCTACACGAATATTTTTTAATTCATGAAATGATTCTTTACAGATTTTCAGTTCCAAGCTTGCAAATTGAGAGATAACATCTATTATTTGGTCATACTCCTATTTGTATTTTCATTGGAAATATGTATCTTTATTATCAGGACTGAACAGACTCAAAACTTTTCAAACTACCAGTAACTTAAGAACAGATATTCATATCACATGGCTTTTTCACAATGTATCTGTGTCCTTGAAAACCTGTTCCTTTGTTCCAAAGTAATGATTCAAAGGAATCAGAAGTTCCTACTTTATAATTTGTAATTAGCTCTCACTTTAATCTGATTTTAGTGAAAAAAGTCTTCCAAGTCCTATGTTGGAATTAAATCAAAATTTTTTGATGGATAAAATTCTGACAGATTGTTCCTGAGTTTGGATCAATTAAGTAAAGAAAGGCAAATATTAAAGTACAGTGACACAAAGGAATACCATAATGAAGTTCCTCAGAACATCCTTCAAGTTCTATAAAGCTGCTATTTTCACAAAAAAATAAGAAGTCGTGTTCGAGGTATTCTCTCATTATGTTCTTCAGCATATTTCATCAAAGATAGTTAAATTGTGGACTAAGATTTTGTATTTAATGCTTCAGTCAGTTTACAAACACCTACAAATATCTTAATTGTTTATGAAGTAGGTACAGTGATCTGTGGTATCTTCTCAGAAGCTTAGCTCATAGGAATAGATATAAAGAAGGAAATGCTGTATGACAAGATGTCATAGTTTAACTTCAGATGGCAAGTGGGGCCACACAGCAGCTTACTCCCCCACTTAGAATAGGGAAGAGAATCAGAATACTAAAACTGAGAAAACTTGTGGGTTGGGATAAAGACATTTTAATAGGTAAAGCAAAGCCATGCACATGAACAGAGCAAAACAAAGAATTCATTCACTGCTTCCCATAAACAGGCAGGTGTTGAGCCATCTCCAGGAAAGCAGGGCTCCATCACACATAAAAATTACTTGGGAAGACCAACACCATAACTCTGAATATCCCCCCTTCCTCCTTCTTCCCCCATCTTTATATGCTGAGCATGATGTCACATAGCACAAAATATCCCTTTGGTCAGTTGAGGTCAGCTGTCCCAGCTCTGTTTCCTCCCAACTTCTTGCATGCTCCCAGCCTACTCACTGGGAGGGCAGTTCAAGGAGCAGAAAAGGCCTTGACTGCTTAGCAACAACTGAAAACATCAGTGTTTTACCAATACTATTTTCATCCCAAATCCAAAACTTAGCACTATACCAGCTGCTAGTAAGAAAGTCAAATCTATCCCAGATGAAACCACTACAGAAGAGAAAAAGCAGAGTTATGTTATCCTTACTGAATAGTTATCACTAAGCTAAGCAAAGCAGATGGCTTTCTGTAGGACGTAGTCTTGGAAAGACTTTGTCTGCGACTGTAGTTTCTGTTTAATGCATTTGTATAAGGAAAATAACTGCAAGTCTACACGTACACTGGAGGCATTTTTTTTTTTTTTTAATGTTGCATTTTTACTGTCTCTCATTTATTTCAACAGTAATGTTAAAGCAGAGTTAATTCCTCTGTATCACACCCTCAGGTAAAAAGGAGAGAACTGGGTGAATGATGCCTTATCTTTGTTCAGGTTATGAAGTACAGCATGCTCTGCAATCTTATATTGAAGAGGATTGTATTCTGAATGTATATAAACCAATATTTATGAATCCTGGAAGAGGTTAAAAAAAATCTAAAAATTAAAAAAACAATTCCAGTATCCTCTCTGCAGAATTGGCTATGAAATATAATTTTCAATAATGGTCATGTCATTGTCTTGTGTTTCGTTGCTTATTTGGGTACTACTTCACACAAGAAGCAGTCACAGCAAACTCTGCAATTTTTCTTGAAGTAGCAGAAGAAAATTCTGGGGAAACTGAGTGGTGTAGCCCAGCTCTGGGGAAACTGTAGTGGTGTAGTATGTATCACATAACATTGTTCTTCAGCTCTGAGAAGAGCAGGTCTGTGCTATTTTCTGCCAGTGGCAGCCATCTCTGTGTGTCGTTGAAGCCAACAAATTAAATAGCAGCAGGGATAGAACAGGTGAGAAAAAATCCCTTCCTTGCCCTATTTCTCCAAGACAAACATGCAACTCCACAACCTTTTATCTGTTCTCAGTATCTTCCTCTCCTCTTCTGTCAGTCTATGAAGGGAAGAAAGAGTTGCTCCTTTAATTGACCTTTGCAAAAGTCTGAGGGGGAAGATAAATGGGGACGTGAACATAAATGTTTAAGGTAAACTCCTTATTTCTGATGTTTTCAGACAGGAATAGGTGGGAGAGCGAACCTATCTGTTAGTTGCTTCGTTTCCATCTCTCTTATGTGCAGTTTGCTTTACTGAAGAGCCTTATCAGTTTATTTTATCCTCTAACAGTCTAATGGGATGTGGAATTTCAGTAGTAACTAAGTCACAGATATGGAAACTGAGATGCAGAGAAGAGCGACTGTGAAAGATTAAGTTTTAGGACAATTTGAGGAATAGAAGTCTGAGGCTACAGTGTGAAACACTTTTTTCCTACTATAGTATCTGACATATGTTTGTATATTTCACAAAATGTTGTGAACAGAACAATGTAAGCATATACTGTCAAGTCAATCTGCTTGCCATTAGTATTTCTGTGTATTTTATCTCTCTTTGCTCAATTTTGTATTTTTTCTCTACCTCCTGCAGTTACTAGTACCATGATGAGTGATTTAGATTAAGGGTACTACTTATTTCTAGAGTGAATTCCAAGTACACCTAATATGCAGTTCTGGGAATGTCTAATATACTACTAATGTACATTCAGTACAAATGAATAATCTGATTTTTAGCAGTGTGCAAGTGGGTATATTATCTTTCCACATATTGTCTCTATTTAAAGGTGTATGATATACTTCTGCTGAAATACTAGTGCAAATAAAACACCTTGTACACACTTAAGGAGAGACTTCTGCTATGAGTAAACACTGTGGAACCCAAGCAATTTAAATACTTAAAATAACTTGAATCATAGTCATCTGTTTGGTGCTTGCATGTGAAGCTGCCCTTCTGGATACTTCCATAGTAATGACTGCAGAGGTTGCAGTGATGAGATCCTTGGGCTTAAGCTTCAGCAAGGACTGTGGTCTAGAGATTGGTTTGAAAAGAGAGAAAGGAGCTTTCAAGAAGCCAAGCGAAAGCTCCATAGACAACGAACTTTCTCAACAACCTGTTAATGCAGACTCTTGTTACCAGTTCTGTCAATTTATGTAGGGATCGGGATGGATGCATTTTTCCTGCTAGTGGCTAATTTATGTTAAAGGGTCTTTCAGTTAAAATCCACAGCCCACAAAGTACAAGTAAGTCTTTCAGCTGTCATCAATGAGCTTTTTATAAGACCAGGACTGAATTTTGCTTACTTATAATTTGTTGCAGTGCCTAGCTTTCTAGATTTATTGATGAGATAATCTGGCTGATAAGAAAGACTGACAATCAATTTGCTAAAATGGTTGCTAGTCAGCTCGACCATGGCCTTGATTTTGATGGCTGTGAGAACAGCTTGATCAGCAGTGAGGTAATACATTGAGAAAACATAATTTAAATGTAGTGCTGTGAAATGCTGTTTATTTATGCAAACTGCTGTTTTGCAAGGCATGGATTTTTGAGGTTACCCAGAAGGAAAGGTAAATGGAGTAAACCCCAAAATCAAATTTTGTAGGAGACTACTTGTGGCTGAAGTCATAAGTATGTTCCCACGTTAGCATATTCTTTACTTAGGTGTATCTTTATTCTTTATTTAGGTCTATCTTACAATTGGCAAATCACTCAAAAAAATTAACCATAATAAAACCAAGAAGTTTTGAAGCAATATTTTGCTTTGTTGAAAACCTTTTAGAATTACTTCTATTTGACTTGACAAAGCTTTTCTTGTTAAGGGTATCACTTATGTGTTGAAATTCAGAATAAAATATCCTTCAGCTCAGTAGATTTGTTCTGCTTGTTTGTATTCTAGACAGCACCAAACCAGTACCCAGCCACCAAATTCTAGCCATAAGGGTACAATACCACATGCTTTGGGATCTTGCTAGTATTCCACTATTGTATTTTAAGGTCTGTGATAAAAATCCCATCTGTACCCTATGGAGGAGCACAGAAAGATAATGGCAGGTGGAGCAGCCCAAATGACACTGTGTCTGTCTGCTGTCAGGCATCGCAGGAGCCATCAGCCCAACAAAGGTCTGTCTCCACAGCCATGAGGAAGGACAGAGGCATCGGAGAAGGATGGGGCACCCCAACAAGCCAGGCAGGAGAATGACCTTCTCTCCCAGGCTCCCTAGGCTGTCACGCTTAATGGTTACTTGGAAAGACAACACTGTAACTTCAAATGTACAACTTTTCTCCTTTTTCCCCAGATTTTATTGCTGAGCACAATGTCATATGGTAAGGGATATCGGTTTGGCCAGTTGGGGTCACCTTTCCCAGGTGTGTCCTCTTCCCAACACTTTGGGCACCCCCAGTCTCCTTGCTGGTGGAGTGATGTGAGAAGCAGAAAAGGCTTGGGCTCTGTGTAAGCACTGCTCAGTAATAGCTAAAACACTTCTGTATTATAAGCACTCGTTCAGTGCAAATGCAAAACATAGCCCCATACTACCTACTATGGAGGAAATGAACTCCGTCCAGCCAAAATCAGCACATAACTCTAGGTCCTTTTTGCCAGTTATAAGACATTTCCTTAAAGGTTTGCCTTGAGACCAAGGCTTTGTTGTAAGAGTAGTGACCTGTAGTAAACTAAGATCCATATACACTTTGATTTTAGTTTAAAATTATTACCAGACAAATTAACACTGTGTTAAACTGGGTGAAATGTGTATATGTTGGCTTCAAGATGTCCAAGTAAGTATTCATATTTATTGTTATTGAGTTTTTGAAACCTATATGCAAATAAGAAGAAAGTATAAAATACCTTTAAAATTTTCTCTGGAAGGAAGTATGAGGAGGACCCATATCACGTTCAGCTTCCTGTCACTGTTGCCTTACTTCCTTCATCTGAAATCTGCTACAACATCCTACTCATGCAAATTTGTGTTTAGAGCATCATGTATGCACAAACCTCTTTACAGACTAGTCATGTTTTCTAACTTAATATCTTATAAATCAGTAAGGTTAACAGACATTAAATAAATGAGAAGCTTTTTATGTAGCTGAAGGTGCTAATGAAACTAGATATTTTCCTCAATTGTTCTAAAGTGTCTGTAGTTTCAAATTTTTAGAAGATGCAAATCAAACAAACAAATTGACTCTCCTTGGCTATTTCTAAAAAGAAGCCTTTGCTAGTCCAAAATACAAGCAGAATCCTTGGAAAACTGCTCCTATTTGGGGCATGTCTGACAGTAAACCCATTAAAAAGTGAAATCTATTATCTAAAACTCGATGTGAAAAATTGAGGAGGAAGGCAGAATGATATTATATCTGGGTCTGTTTTTACCCGATCAGGTGATGTGCAACACCACATAATGAATAACTCAGTGGCTGTTTGCCAGGGCAGGGAAAACAAAAAATGTAAAAGATGAGGATTTTTTTTGCTTATTTTAGTCGTAATTACAAAAAGTCTGAAATAATTGGGCACAGGCATAGTATAGCTCTATTGGAAATTGTTTCCAATTTTAATTTAACTTAATATAAATATTATTATTATTACCATATGCTTATCTCCCTCCCTGAAAATATTTACTGAAGTAAATATACAGGTAGGAAAACCTGAAGGTATATCAAGTTACTGTTTGGACTGTGTAGGTGCAATAAAAAATTAAAGTGTGCGTACTGTTTATACCCATTAAGTATAGATTGTGTGTGAAAACATCTGAAGGTTTATTTGTCCTATGGTGCTGTAAACTGTCTTTTCTCAGATTCCAGAGTGTGGATGGCAGTTTCTTCAGGAACAATACTTCAATTGGTACACACCCACTTGTTTTTTTTTTTCATATCATTGTTTTTCTGATTGCATATCTTCTGTGGGTTTTTTTCACTGCCTCTAGTATGCCCTTCACTAGCTGACAGAGGTCTGAGTCAACCACTGCTTTGGCCGACTAGTAAGGAAGGATCAACCTAAACCTTTTCCCCAGTGGTTTTGAAGAAATCAATCACTCCTTTCTCAGAATTAAAAGAAATCACTTAATCTTTTTGAACAGAGAGAGCTCAAAGTGAAGAAGTGAAATATAACATAGTCATTTATTTCCCTCTCTCTAGCTTCACACAGTGTCTTTGCCAGTTCTTGCATCCAGCCTTCATCTTAGTAAAATAAATTATTTGTTTCTGAGACTCAACAAATTCCGTACTCTACTATGGTCCTTGTATAAAGTTTTTCCTTTCCCTCCTTTGAGGTAGGGCTTTCTGTGCTATACCTCTCTTAGTCTTAGTCAACATAACTTGCAGACTCTGGACAAGCACTGTCTCTCTTGCTTAGAGTACACAATGTTTTTTGTGATCTTTTTTTCCCAAAAAAATTCATTTGCTCACTATCCACAATGAAAGTCTAGTCCCTCCATGGTGCTTGGTTTCTCCAGTATTTCTAAGAAAATATGATAAAGTGGTCAACATTTTTTTTTCTAAAAAGGAAACACTGTTGGTAAGACAATTATTAAGAAAGTGGCATTTCATTTTAAGGTTTTTAATTTTATTCCATGTTTATTGTTTCAACCTTGTATTTTGTTTTTGTTGGCAATGCATCTCAGCATTGTAAGATCATAACATTTCAGTAATTGACACTATGGATATTAATGTGAATGCTGGAAAGATGCATCTCAACTAATTTTTAAGGAACTTGCCCAGCAAACTCCCTTTAATTTGGTACTTCTTCTTGTACTGCTGTCCATTGTTAGTTTCCTTTACCCAGCTCTTTACCAGTACCCTGGTCATTCTGCAGTAACCTCCAGTAACCAACATTTCCCTTACATGTTTTTATCCTTCACAACATTATTCATAATACTTTACTAATGTCTTGAACAATGACTAGATTCCTTGTATGCAAGATGAACATCATCTAATCAAAGATAGCAGCTCTGTTTCATTTGCTTTAGTCAATCTCGTTATTTATTTTTAATTTTTTTTCCCCCATGGGGAATTCTATTTTTCCCATGGGGCTGGAGTATGGGGAAAGAGATAGGAAAAGTCCCACAAACAGATATGAATAAGAATGTATCACAAAAGAGTATTTCCTTTAAAAAAACCACAACACTTTCAGCTTGGACATGAAAAATTATATTGATTTTTATCAGAAGATTTAAGCAAATGATGTTTCCCTTAAAATCAAGGAAATCCTAATTAAAAAATTACTAATTCATTGCTTTATTCATTTTTCTCTGGATCATCCAGATTCCAATGCAGATTTAGGTCTTAACGGTATGTGAAAGATATCGGGGTGGTTTTTTTTTTTTTTATGCTACAATTATATTTCTGTTACTGTGCCTTTAATTATGACAAAGGACAATTCTGTGTAAATAACAAGTGACAGAATGTAATTTTGTAGATAGTCATATATACTTGCTTTATGTAAAAGCATTCCCAAGATCCAATTAAATTATGTTAAATTATTCATTGTAATTATGTTTCATTTCAGGACCTACGATTATAGGAGCTAATACTGATTAGGTTTCATGTATATAATTTACAAAAGAACTCAGCAGTTGTGATGTAACCGTGTAACCTCTCGACATGAAATTTCAGTGTGCTAAGAACAAATGTTATTCCTCAGAGGTAGGAAACTACTCAGCAGTGGCCACAGGTTCTGATTGCTTATAATTGTGAGCTGGCTATGGAGTATTACGGTGTGACAAGTAAGGTCAAATTCTCTCGTGAGGTTTGAGTAACTCTAGCAGTGAAAAGTTTGATTTTTTTTATGGTACAAGAAAGGTACTAATTTCTATTTTCAAAAACATTCTCTGCCTAAAAGCCTGAAGTTTATGCTAAATGTGATCATCCTTCCTCCATTTTTCAAAAAGATAATGTATATCAGTGAAGACCAGTGCATGAGTCATCTTGTGTGTAGAAGGAAGCTGAGGACAGCTGGCATATCAGTGTATTGTACACAGTAGACTGTTGTAACAATATTCTACCACATTTTAAATGTGAATAAGGTAGTAATTACTTGTACCACCTCTCTGTTGCATTTGAGAGCTGTGCATCTTGGGCATTTGGCTACAAGTAGCTTCAATCTATTCAAAGACAGCCAGAAATGCTACATTGCTAATGATAATAATAATGTAACTCCTTTCCCATGAGTTCTTTTGTCAATAAAATTTAAGACATGGACTTCACTACTCTATTTCAGTTAAATGGCTGAAATGAATTATTAATGGCCTTGAAATATGTGTAAAAGTTGAGGGAAGGAAAAAGAGGTAAAATATGGGCTCTGGAGCAATTATCTGAACTATAAATGATATTCCTACATGTGTTATAAATAACGGGGTGTAGCAAGGGAAGAGAATGCAGGAAGGTGTTGCTATGGCCTGCTCAGCATTCTTGTGTCTTCTATAATAATAATCTTCAGTACAGAGTTATGCTCATCAAGTGTGGCTGTAGGACAAATCACTGCCTTTGTGTAACTCTGTGTTGCCTGGTGGCTTGCCCCATGCTCTTACACCAGAGTCAAAACAAGGATGATTACAGCTTCTGTGCTATGACAGTTGTGCTTTATTGACACATTGATGTCTAGGGCTCTTCAGCTGCATGACTCAAAGCATGGGTCCATTAAAATTTGTTCAAAATAGTTCAAATCAGTTTAAAATTGTTTTGATGGGTCAACTTTTTACTGAGAGACCTTATGCTGTACAGTTGATGTAAACCCAGTATAAACTGGGAATTATGTGTTTAACCTTAGAATCGCTGATAAGTCCAGTGAATTGATGTCAAATAGCATGCAGTAGGTATCAGTCCTGTGTTTACCCAGCAGTCATGAGTCCTGATAAAATCAGCAGTGTTCAGGATTGCCAAATTTAGTCTGAGTGTTCCTGTAGTTTAGGACATCCCCCAGAACAGCTGAACTTGTAGTTGAGGCACCTCCAACCTGTACAAAAAGAAAAAAAAGAACTCAAGAAAAATAAAATAAAAGGCCAAGCCAGAGTGTCTAGAGATAAGAGAAAGACTTTCTCCTCCTAGAATGGTTGAGAAACAGGACCAGGATCCAGGGAGATGGCACAATGTCCCTCCTTGGAGCATTTCCTCACCCCACGGGATAAAGCTCTGAGCAACCTGGTCTGATCCCACGGCAAGGGGCTGGGCTAGATCACCGGTGGCCTGAAATGTCTCTTGGTCCTTGAGCTCAGGGCCTTGAGTTGCAGGGCACCCTGTGTTCAGATATACTCAAGCACTGGTAACTTAACTGAAAGGCCAGCGGAGGTGAAGGAAGTCCTGCATATAGAGCTGGCTTAGCTGTGGGGATAACTCGTTTACACCTTGCTCTTTGACTGCCAGTTTCTATAAACAACCTTTTGCAGAGCTGTTATATTCTTGTTATGTAGTTTCTGAAGACGTCAGTTATGGACCATAAAAGGCCATTTTTCAGTTGCTTCTAACAACAGCTTTCATGCTGTTAAGGAACTGTTAGCCGCTACTGTGTTTTCCCATACAAATTTCTGAAAACATGCTTATTGTCACAGTTTCCACTAGCTTCTAGTGGCTTTTCTCAAAATTTTGAGTCCCTGGCCCCTTTCACGTTTGATCCACAGTACCTATTTGATAGACATGTGGTATGTCTTCTTATTTTGCAGTTTGCAATAGACTAAAACAAGATCTACAGTTTTCATCACTTTTGCTTTGTGGATTCCCTTATGTCTTTATATTGCTGTTCTCTCCCCTTTGCATGCTGCTATGTACTCTTCATGGCAGCCAGTGAAAGCAGAGGTGATTAGCTCCTTATAAAAATAGGTTATCTAAGAGAACTCATTGAATCAATGCACTGTTTGTAGGAACTGACTGTAGCATATAAAAGGATTTGCCTGCTGGTCTTCCATATATTAACTTCTAGTGAAGTCATTTTGTAGGGTGAAGCTATTTGAGACTACCAGAGTTCACGTAGCTCTAAAGTCAACTCTATGTGTGAAGTAAATACCTGTTATACTTGTCTGTAACAGGCACTGTGTGGACGCATGGATACACATTTGTTTATTAGATATATGTATGCATATTTTTTTGTTACAAGGATCAAAGATATCTTCTAGTCAGAATCAAGATGATCTTTATTTTTCATAATAACTTCTTACATTGGAAAGCTATGTGTTTGTTATGTCTACAAAGAGCAGTGTTCTTTGTTATCCTCCATGTCCCTTTGAAATTTTTTCTTGCTATTTGCTTTCTTTTTTTTTGGTATTGCTCTCCACATATAATCTGCAATGAAGTCAGAAAAAATTCTCTAGTAAAAGGTAATGACTAATCTCATGGTTTTCTTAACATTTTCCACTTCTAGACCATTATAATTATATACTAAAGAATTCTTAGTGTTACTGCAAAAGTGCTCAGGTGGCGCTGCTACTGTCATGAGATTCCAGAATACTTTCTAGTCTCACTCTGGTTTGGGGACATGGTAATGAAATACCTCCTCTACTTTCAAGTTCTCAAACATACAAGGGCAAAGATCGTAAGTTGAGATTTTGTGACTCTTCTTTTAATAGATATTTCTTATTGTAGTATACAATGCTGCAATAACTTTAAGGCAAAACAGTGAAAAGAAACTCTTTAAGATTCGAGGATGTTATGTTTTAATAACTAAAACCAAATGAAAAATAAAATAAGAAATTTCACTCTAATAGTTAACATGGTAGTCTTCTATTTCTTAATTTGTTAGACAACTAATTTACCCCCTGTCTAGAGCTCCAGTTATGGGTAATATATTTAATTCTTTCTTCCAGACTTGAACCTCATTAATAAAAAACAGTTGCTATCTTGTAGAAAGAAGAGAATAAATCTGAAGTACATTCTGAAAGCTCTGTGGATTCCACACTAAATTCAAATCACAAATCAGCTTCTATCCACACGTGAAGGCCTTCATTTTCCCCTTCAAAAGTTGTCTCAAAAATGAAGTCTGAACATTACTACAAGCTAAATAGTTTGCTTTATGTTCTCCCTTTCTGTCCTTTTCTTACCCCAGTTTTGTTCACCATTGCGATTATAGATCTTAAATAAATTCCCACTTCATTCTCCCAAAGAGGGGTAAATAAAAATAGTATGTAATCTCTTTTCAGGGGTAGTACTATTTGAAGGATTTTACTGATTTGTTAAGTCATACCTGAAAACATTGTTTTCTTGGCTGTCAGGTGTGTATTTGATAGTAGGAGTATATAGCATCTTTGCTACTGGAACGAATGTTAAAAAAATCAATATTTTCTGTTATAGTCTTTGTTTCAGCTGCTTTTGATTAAAAACAAAACAACAAACAAATAAACTATTATTTGACAGATTTCCTGCAATGAAATGTAGCTGGACTGCTTATGGGCTGGATTTCTGCCCATCTAGGGATGCTTTCTGTGCTTGTTTGCAATTTAATATGGTCAACCTCTGTCTCACCTTCCATCAGTCGCACAGAATGGCTCTGTTGTTCAATGATGTCAGGGAAGAGATATCCACTACAGGAGGTGTACTACCTACTCAAAGAGCTTGGTAAATACTTTCAATACAGAAGGTGCAATCTCTTTTGAGCTTCCAAGCACTTCTACTCCTGCCTAGAAAAGTTTGAACCTTGGCGATGCAAGGAAACATGGAGCCTGAACACTCATAAGCCAGCTCACATGCACATCTGCATATATATCTGAGTGTGACAGCGGTACAGTTGCTAGTTTTTTAACAAGCCTGTTCAACCTTGAAAGATTTGTCTTGCAAGGATGATCAGAGAAGAGAGTTTCATCAGGTAACCATGGGCAGTGCATACCACTGTTCACACCTGGGAACCTGGAGTAAAAGACATTGTGGGACAAATTGATAAGAATCACTACACATCTATTTCCTCCCTGTTGTTTGCCTCCACATGCTGTTATGAAATCAAAACAAATGAACAACTACCAGACAAGTCTGACTGCTCCACTGATTATTAAGTCCTCGTAATTGGAGATATTTAATTATTCCTAGAGGATGAAATCTATGCCCTGCACTACTTAAGACCTTAGTTTAATCACTTCTGCACTAAATCCAATATTGAGATCTGTTTCTGTTCCAAGATCACCAAATATATCTCATCTGACTGTGAATGTGTTGCTCTTTTTTCTCTCGCTTTTTCCTTCTTCCATCTTTAAAAGGTCTATTTGAGCTACAAGTTCTTTCTGACATGCAGTGCCATGATACCAGGAAACAGATCTGCATCTTGCACCCTCTACTCCAACCCAAACCTGATCAAATATCACCTTCACCTTGAGAAGCCTTTTACTTTTGAGAGACGCTGAGAAAGGAAATGCTGGGCTTCATACTACAAGGCGCCACATATGAGAGGAGTATGGGAATGTACCTCTTTCAGGGCTGTCACAAACCTTTTGTCTGCTGGTGTTAAGTGGGAGCAGAGGCTTCAGTACTTTGCAGAATAAAACTGACACGTACAATAGGTATGATTTTCAAAAGAAGGACAAGGAGAGCGAAAGGAAAAAGTAATTCATATTTGGCACAAAAAGCTCCCTTTTACTTGGGCTGAAATTTACTCAGTTGTTACTGCTACATAGAAAACATATTGAAATCTTGTTCCATTACCTCAAGAATATTTTTCCTGAAGCTTGTGTCAGCATTCACATATATACTTGTGCTTTTTTCTGGCTTTGGATTAAGGTTCTAAATTGCTTATGAAAAATGCAGTTCATGACACATTTCTTACGCTGCCAGAGACCCTCAAAATAACCATTCATCTGCTTCTATTGCAATGACCAAGCAATGAATGCTGCAAAAATTTTATGAAACAAAAATGCGACACTACATAGCAATCAATTCTATACTTTTATAGTTGCTGAAGACTTTTGCTTTTCTCTCTAAATGATCTGTCTTCAGTACACATGGATATCCATCAATCTTCTTATTTTGCCATTTATTGCAGTCATATTTTATATAAGAAATAATGTATAGCTGGCCAAATAGCTAATCCTGTTCTGTTTTACACCAATCTTTCAGATAGGAGAATGGAATATGTATTTTACCAAAGGCTTTCTAATGCTCTGTAATGGAGGCAGACTTATCCAATAATACTCTGCATTCATCCTGCCATCATTTTGTGTTCCAAAGAACATTTATCAATATGGCCATAGGCTTTTTATATATATAAATATAAATATACATATATTTACTAAAAGTAAATATATAATACTAAAAGTAGCTATTACAGAAGTTTAAGCAGGTAAAGTACTGCCAGTATGGTTTGCGCTTGTATTGATTTTCCTTTGAAAACCATTGTAAGGTTCATATTCCTGTAGTTCTCTTAATTCAGTTTGCCTGACCTCAACTGAGGAAATAAGATAGACCTTAATATCAGCTAAAAGCTAGCACAGTTCAGTTAAGCCACAGATTTTTTTTCTTGCCATTCCTTATTTTGTTGTTTAAACAGAATTTTAAGTACAGAACTGAGTCAGTATTTCATATGCATGTGGGTGGAGTCAGCATTCTCTGTTATCTAGTTTCCTGATTAGCAACGATATCTGTAACTACTGATGCCCCTGGAAATAAGTCAGTTTTTTGATAAAAAATCCTGTGATGTAATGAAGCATTGTTCTTACTGGACAGACTGGGAATTGAGCAGTACAAATTGTGACTTACGCTAAGACATAGGAAATTTCATCATTCAAATAAATTGCTGAAGCAACAAGTGCTGTGAGCTGGTCCAGCAGCCTTGCTGTCTAACCATCCAAGTGTATGTAGCAGAACATGCTTGGAATAACGGTCTAAGAGATTAAAATGACAAACTGCTAAACCTTTCTCCTCTTCTTTGCTGTACTTCACAGTGTTCTTTTGCCTGCAGAGAGTGAGATGGAGGGCAATAGTACAAAGTTTAAAAAGAGGGCTGTGTTTCTTGACAGAGTCAGTAGGCTTATGGGTCCTGATTTTTGAGTTTTGTGGGACACAAAAGGACCCTTTAAATCCAGGAGAGCAGACATTTTGTAAAGAAAGAATATTACCTGAAGAAATGACATGAATGCAATGTGTCTTTGAATTTGGAAGAGAACTCAAATATGTCAAGTCTTGAAGGATCTTTTTTATGTATTGTCTGCTCAGAAACACAGGCTGATTTATACCACAGGATGATTTCACTGAAACCATGGAGTGAGAAATATCACTTAAATTGCTGTGGACACATTCTGGTACATCCCAGCAATTGGTACAGCAGAACAGGAGTCTTTCAGCAAGAGCAGGTCAGAGAGGAAGTCCCCACAGCACCACTTTGGGCCAGCAGCCACTTTGGCACTGTCTGCACAGTAGGGGTCCTGTGGCAGAGTGGTGGAGTCATTCTCAAAGGAACCCCATATAATTTCTGTTGTCTTGTCATTCAGGAACTTCTAGTTCCCTGTCAAAAAAGATGGAAAAGAGACAGATGCTGTAGAATTTCACTGAATTTCACTGAATTTCTAGAGTTGGAAGGGACCATAGAGATCATCTAGTCCAACTCCCCTGCTGAAGCAGGATTGCCTAGAGCTAGAGCATGTTACTCAGGACTGCATCCAGGCGGGTTTTGAAAATCTCCAAAGAAGGGGACTCCACAACCTCCCTGGGCAGCCTGTTCCAGGGTTCCGTCACCCTCACCGTGAAGAAGTTTCTCCTCATATTTGAGTGGAACCTCTTATGTTCCAACTTGTGCCCGTTGCCCCTCGTCCTCTCAGTGGGAACCACTGAAAAGAGTCTGGCTCCCTCCTCCTTCAACCCTCCCTTGAGATACTTGTAGGCGTTGATAAGGTCTCCCCTCAGCCTTCTCTTCTCCAGACTAAAGAGTCCCAGCTCTCTCAGTCTCTCCTCATAAGGGAGATGCTCCAATCCTTGAATCATCTTTGTAGCCCTACGCTGGACTCTTTCTAGTAGTTCCCTGTCCCTCTTGAACTGGGGAGCCCAGAACTGGACACAGTACTCCAGTTGTGGCCTCACCAGTGCAGAGTAGAGGGGGAGAATGACTTCCCTTGACCTGCTGGCTACACTCTTCCCTATACAACCCAAGATACCATTGGCCTTCCTGGCCGCAAGAGCACACTGTTTACTCATTGTCATTTTACTGTCCACCAGGACCCCTAGATCTTTCTCTTCAGTAGTTGCCTCTAGCGGGTCCACCCCTAACCTATACTGGTACCTGACATTTTTCTTCCCCAGGTGCAGGACCCTACACTTTTCCCTGTTGAACCTCATGAGGTTCTTCTTTGCCCAGCCCTCCAGCCTGTCCAAGTCTCGCTGGATGGCAGCACAGCCCTCCGGGGTGTCAGCCACTCCTCCCAGTTTGGTATCATCAGCAAACTTGCTGAGGATACACTCTGTCCCCTCGTCCAGGTCACTGATGAATATATTAAACAGCACGGGTCCAAGTATTGACCCCTGGGGGACTCCACTGGTTACAGGCTTCCAACTTGAACCTGCTCCATTAATAATTACCCTTTGGGTCCTGTCACACAGCCAGTTCTCAATCCACCTCACTGTCCCCTCATCCAGCCCATACTGCCTCAGTTTCCCAATGAGGATGTTATGGGAGACAGTGTCAAAAGCCTTGCTGAAGTCAAGGTAGATAATGATATTTTCTGGAGGGGATAGGGAATGTGAACTGATCTCTGTACAGCACAATAAACAGACTATTAATGTTTGTTCCATTCTAGCAAGAACCTCTTGGGATTAGCTAAAAGGGAATTAAGACTAGGATACGTGAGGCATGAAGAATGAAAATCTATATCAAATAAAAAAAGTTGGAATACTGGAGCCAAAAGTAAAACTGCTGCAAAAGGACAAGGAAAGTTTATAGAGTGTGTTAAATGCACTTATTTTTTTGCTCCTGGAGTGGTACAGAAATTGTTTACCTTAACCAACTTTTTTTTTGGATATGTATCTTTTTTCTTCTCTACAGCTGTATTGGCAAATGACACAGGATCAGGCAAGCCCCTTTTGCACATGTTTTTCAGCTTAACTCTGTTAAGTACATTCTTTCTTCCAAATTAGTTTTATTATTATTTAGTTATTCTGAAATAAGACATTTTCACTAACATTTTAATAATTTTTGCCAAACTTGAAAAACTTGAAAAACTCTTCACTGTTCATTGGCTTACGGAGCTGTCAACAATATTAACTTAATGATCTAATTTGAAGGATTTTGAGAAATAAATCATAGTATTTTCTTAACATTTTGAAATGTAAGGCAATGCATGGGGAACATTAAATCTGGGTTACTTTCTTATAAGCATATTTTATTCTTATATATTTATTCTTTGACCTTTAGCTCCTACTTTCCATTCTGAAGGGTTACTAAAATACTGTGGTTTGAGGGAAAGATCTGAAACTACACTGAGTTTGGTGAGGGTGGAAATATTTAGTACTTTTGGAGAACAAAGGGAAAGTGAAAGCTATTCCCTTGCCTGTCCCACCCCCATCCCTTCCCATCCCACTCCCCCTCTCTAAAGACAACTTGATTTTATCCACATTATCAGTTTAGTTACATGAAAAATCAAAGGTGACTTTTAGTGAATTTTCAGCAATGTCTTTTAGTAAACCCCCTTGTGGGAAGAAAAAATTACTTCAGTGGGTTTCAAGCCATGTGGGAAGACTAAGTTAATCTTTCCGTCATCGTATGTTCATCCTTAATCACATTCTCACAGTGATTATATTAAATAAACTGGAATCAAGAAGGGTGAAGAAGGAAATAGTTTGATTTGTTATTCTTCAAAATGCAACTATTCATTGGATCTCTGAAAAAAAGGACAACATTTTACTTTGAAAAAATAATGGCAGACTGTACTCCTAATGTTTTTCTTTGGGATTCCAGTTTCATATATTCTTCAGGCTAACGGGAAAAGCGGTTGTATGTAAATAGTGTTCTAAGGCCAAAAAAATATAGATACAGCTTGCAGTGTTTGTTTTTCTTTGACCTATTCTATGATGCTTAAGAAATGACAATAAGGAAACTAAGAAGCTTTTTAACTATTGCTCTCTTCCCCCCAAAACATGCAACTCATTATGAAAGCTATCCTTTTATAAGGAGGAAATTGAGTTGGGGAAAAATGGTCTTCCTTTGGTTATCTCCTGTGAGCCACACCACACTACACATTGACCAGATTTTTCATGTGGTCTACAGGTAGATAACAACAATATATGCTATAAAATGCTGCTGTCAATATTTCAGCTATATGAGATCAAATCTTTGACTTGTTTTATTCCTATCATGGTTTCTTCTATCCTTAAGCATGTTAGCTGATGAGGATAGAAAATCTCTTTTCAACAGATATTACTGTCCTTGCTGTCTTGCAGCAGTAATAATCTCTTAATTTTGTTTGTCTGTCTTATTTTCTAATGATGTACAGACTGCTTGTATAATAAACTTGCAAAGACAGCTTTACCTTTATTCAGCTATAAGGCATTTTGGAAGAAAAAAATAGTTTAAATAAAAATAAAACTGGAATATTTTTAAATAGAAACTGAGCTTTTTTTTTTTTTTTTTTTTTTTTTTTTTATAAAGGGAAAGGACAAAAATTAACACTTTCTGGAAAGTTGTGAAATTCTGATTAGCTCTAATGAGTATGTCATTTAAAATAGAAATACAGTAAGCCTGTAATGCATTGCAACAGATTGTCATGAAGATGTAGTGGTACTGATGTGATCAGGAGCCGACAGCTGAGTTTCATTAAAGTAAAAAGCAAATCATCTTTTCCTGAGCAAAGATGGATATTAAGATAAAATCTTACTATGAATTCTTTGTTCTTGTCACCCTGTCACGACTTCTTCTGTCCAAAATAACCTGTTAGATCCAAGAGGATAAAATGATATTTTTTCAGCAAATCTTATAATCTCCATTGCCTTGTCATCTTTTTATTGATGATAGCTAAGCTTCAATCAGAAATGTAGAAATATTAATGAAAAAAAACTGTACTGAATAATACAGGGTTTTTGTTATTTTTGGTGACTAAACCTTTTTTTTTTTTAAATTATTCTTCAAATAGCCCTTGGAGAAATAAAAATAAATGTGTTTGTGAGATGAGATGCTATAGAAATCTTTCCTTGAAATTACTTGATGTAATAAGAGAAATCCTTTATCTATGTCTTTAATACTTTGTAAGAGTCCTTGTTGTGGTGATGGAAAGTAACTGATAAATCCAAATTTTCCCATTTGAAACTGAGTCTGACAAAAACCTCTAAAAAAGATAACAGTTATTTAAAGACTTTTTTATTTCTGAAGAATTCCTTTAATGGGAAATTTCCTCCATATTCACGCATTTCTTTTCTTTTTGCATAAAAATCAGTAGTTCTGGAATACTATTAGTAAGACAAATATTGTGGACTAAATCATAGCTGAATCAAATTTTATAGAAAAAGTTTGGGTGTGAGTGGTTCTTTTCTTGACACCAGATGTGTTGCCACCCTCCAGTGCATTTAATTTACTAGTAACTGTTGTAGCCACTTAAGTTTTGAAGCAGATACAGGCAACAAAAGTAATTATCTATTATTATTATTGTTATTATTATTGTTGTTGTTGTTGTTATTTCTTTAATATTCTATGCACAATACCAGAAGCAGAGGCAACCATTGGCTGTGGTGTACATACAAAGGAGTCCAGTTGATGGCGAAGACCCTCTAATTAAAAGTGTACACTGCACACAATCAAATTTCTGATTGTTGTTCCATACACATTACAGGATGATTTTCTTGTTACATTTCTGAGAGTTTGGGGTTTTTTTTGTTCTACCTTTTGCAGGGTAGGGCATGTTCTCCCTACCATCAGATTGCAAAATAAAAATAATTAACATCCCTCCAAAAGGACTTTGTGCTAAGCACTGCAGGTTGAAGCCGTAACGGTCAGAACGAATACTCTGAAAGGAAACAGGAAGGTTCCTCTTGCATCAAGAGAGCAGAAACATTTCTCAGTCACCATGCTCCAATGGGGGTCATGCAGGGCATGTGTACTTCCTCCCCAGAAGTGTAGTTACACCAATTAATTAAGACACACAGCATACAGCATTCAGACTAATAATCTCTGAAGGCTATTTTGCAGCTCACTGCTATGTCATTTTGTAAAACCTGCGTGGTGCTCTGCAAAGCAGAAGCACACTACAGGGAGACCTTGGTGGTTTATGAATCTGCATGCTGGGAAAATGAAAAAGAGGAGGTAGTGGCAGGGGGTACATGATGGTATGGCAGTGGGGCCACAGGCAGTGGGGCCACAGGCAGTGGAGCCCCAGGCTCAGTCTCTGTACTGGAAGAGAGCTGTGGGGGAACACAGAATCATCATGGTTGGAAAGGACCTCTGAGATCACTGGGTCCAACCAAACATAGCCTTATCTTGCAGGAGAACAGGGACTAGGGTGCAGGAGCAGCAGTGCAGAGGTTATGCAACGACAGAGAAACTCACATACTTAAATCTGAAAGAACCTGTTATAAATCTTATCCCCCAAATCCACTGAATTTTTAAAAAACAGGTGCAGAGAAAGCCAGAAGGGAGTACGCTGACCTGTGCTACACCCTATACACTCCATTAACATCCAAACTAGAATGATTCAGGGAAGATTATTTTTCAAAATGTTTAAACTGATTTCTTAATGTTTGGCTGGCCAGTCACATAATCCTCACATGACAACCCCTTTATATAAATTTGTATTAGTAATTGGAATAAATAAACATGAAAGTATTTAAGATAAAAATCTAGCAAGAAAGCCAAACAGAAAAATGCATTATTGTCCAAAGTCTCTGGGTTGCAATACAAGTGAAACAGACCTGGTTGCTACAAAACATCATTCCACTTACTAGACACTGAAGTACTTCCATTAGCTTATAGTCTTTTTTCTAAGTGGGATTTCTGCATTACTGAAAGCATCCAGTGAGTGGTTTAGTGTCCATAGTGAGACCTCATTAGTATTCTGGCCCTGCAAACATTGATAGCTGATGACAACAATCCCTTAGTGTAAGCTGTTTTATAGAGTTGTATAATATTATTGATGTTACTAAGGGAACAAGAAGCAGGTGGATATACCATCTGTCATTGCTACCTAACTGATAATTCACAGAAAAAATTTAACAGTTTTGTTCAGTACAAAGTAAAGAAACTGTAAATTCTGGGAAAAAATTGCTAATACTCAACAATCCTTTTTCTGCTGGCTTCCCTTTGTTTCAGGCTGTTTGTAAGTATGAACAGACTTAGAAGGTGTATGTTTGACGAACATGAAGACAGAGTTGAAAAGCATTTAAACTCTTCATGTATTATTTCAGATTTAGGGTCCAATCATGGTGTTTTTTCATGCAGTAATATCCCTAGCTGCTCAAGACAAACTTGGAAGCAAAGACTGGCTACATACTGAGGAGAGCAGGCTTGGCTTCTGGATATACAAACTGACTTTTACCCTGCTACTTGCCCAGATTTCCTTGTGGAGAAAAGCAAGGAAGGGAGCAGAAGATATGTGGTCTAAGAAGTCTTCAGCTTTGATGTACTGGGAAACAGAGCCACAGGAAGAAATAGCAAGCATAGCTACTGTTCATTCACAGAGACGTATACCTTAACTTACCTAGTTTTGCCTTGCATTCCAACTTTAAAGACACTGGGTCAACTTTTTAATAGATATATATAAGCACTATGATGTCCATTTTTTTTGTTCCAACTTTGGCTCTTCCTGTAAAATACGTCTTTGTGGAAAACCTGCGATAAGAACTTTTGAATACTCTGTCCAAGTCCTAATGAAGGTTAAATTTAATCAAATCCAGGATTAATCCATGTTCATTTTCATAAAAGCAAGAGATCCTTTTTGTTGCAATATTCATTACTATCCAATGAAAAAAACAAAACAAACCACAAAAACCCCCACCCTGTAAGCAAAATTTTAGTTGTATGTCAGTACTGGTAGAATAAAGAGACATCATATTCCAGTAAAAGGGTGCCAGAACATGGAAGTCTAACATTTGAATCATGAACATGTTTGATTTTAAGCAAAATCTTTCATTTTCTTGTGCTCTCTTTTCCTTTTGATGTGTCATATTGCATGTGCAGCTTTGTGTGTAGTTAATTATAACAAATTCATATACCAGTAAGAAAAATGTAGTAAGGGTACAATTTATATAGCTAGTAAATACAGCAAGAATTCTGAAGCTTGGGTATTAGCTATAAATCTTTCATAAGACTGTTCATATAGAAAACACATATACTGTATCATTTATGAAGAGATTACCAATTCATGATTTTTGGAATTCTACCCATGTTTTAACAATACTTTTCCTATTAATTGAAAATTCAGCTCACCTTCTAGCAAGTGATGAATCTCCAGTTGTCTGTTTATTGGCATTGCCTCCTGTTACCTCTCCTTTTCATCTACCATTCCTGCACTCCTTGGAGTGAAGATGAAAGCCATGAGGCATAATCTCATATAGAGGTTAGGGCAAGTGATAAAAGAAAATGTGAGAGAGATCGGTGGAATTTCTGACCAACTTCTTTAATGAAGATGCTGAGTTCTGCACTGTCAGAGTTCACCTTGGCAGGTTTTTCAGAGAGCAGGCAGAAATTACTGGGCTGCTATCCTCAGTTAAGACCTTTTGACTAGTGAATAGATCTGCAGCTCAAGCCAGCTCAAAGGCACATATGCTGTTCGTTAGCTGGCAAGTAAGTGCAGCATACCATTTACCTTTTCTTACACTCTTGAGATCTTGTCATCTTAACAGAATGCCTATTGTGTTTTATAAGCAAAACTACATGGCTTTCTGAAATACATAAACTAATCTTCCAAATAGTGAGCTTTAAAAGGGTATGAGGAGACACTTATGGTATGCTTATGTACCTAAATTTCCTGTAAGAGCTGCTTGCAAAAATTCCTAAAGAGTGGGAAAAAGAAGCAGAAGGGGCTTGGAGTGGTGTCGGGAAATAACTGAAATAAGATTGTGTTATATTCCAGTATCAGTTTTCTGTGTCAAATAATTTTTCTGCATCATGCCATAGGCTTTCAAAACCTCTCAGTGCACAGGATTTTGTCTTACCATCCAAAGTTTGTGTTAGACATCTTTACCTGCAATGTTTATTTTCAAGATAGAGTATAATCTTTAAAAAAAAAAAAAAAACAGAAGCCTGTTTTGCTTTCATCTCTGAACCACTCAGTATCTATTTAAAAAAAAAAAAAATACCAGTGCTTCCTACAGGAATATTCCTTTCAGCTACTTCTTCCTCATCCATAAAATGGTGTTTCTGAATTGTGACCCATCCACAGGAGCTTTTGTGCTTGTTTTCAATATCTGTTGGGAGTATCTGTTCTTATCATGCTAGAGAATTCAGTCATGTAACTGAGCAGCAACAATTAAGAGGAAAATGAATGCTGGAAATAAATATGCCATATAGAAAACTTTCACTGCCACCCTCAGATTTTTATTGGAAACCTGGGAAAGCATACTCTGAGCAGTGGATTTGTATTCAAAAATTGTCATAGCTCTCTGAAATATTAATTGTATTGCCCTGATATGCAGTCACATATGGGATAAATTAATTTGAAGCTGTGAATAGATGCACACCATAGAAGCTGTAAGTGGAAATGTCATGCGCAATGAAAATGTTTATGTGTAACAGAAAACAGCACTGCAAAGCCCAGGCCTCCAATCCCACACAGAGTTACCATGAAAGAGTGCCAAGCAGGGATGAAAAGGGGACCAGACTTTCATTTTCATTTGTAGGACATGCAATGAAAGGTGGTTATATTTACAAGAAAAAGAGCTGTGTAGAAAGTAAGATTCATTTATGAGGGAAAAGGTGTCCTAATTTTGACTGATTTGAGACAATTATTAGCTGTGGTTTTCTATCCTGAGGGAATTCCCTGGTGCCTATCATGCATCTTCTGTTTTGCCATACAGACTATAGTACTACTGCAGATTGAACTGGTGCTACGTCCTGTGAATACAGAAGAGAAACAGAAAATTATTCAGGGTCCTCCCTCAAATTTTAGAAATCACAGATATGCTAGAGCATGAATTCAGGAAGGACCTGCACTGTACTGTAAAGGCTATGAGGCTCTTAAGCAGCCTGCCCCAGGCTTGACCTACAATGTGTTTTCTGGAAAAACTTGCTCCTGGGTATGTGAACTCCTTCATACTCAGTGTGCTTCCAGAGGATTCTTGCACCAAGTCAGTAAATTTCCCATGAGAAAACAAGGGGTTAGAAAGCAGGTGGACCATGGAGCCCCCACATCTGGTGCCAGTCAGGCACATCGAGCAGTCTGCAGGGTGTAATGGCAGCAAGGGAGGAGAGACAGCCGCCCAGTAGGAGGCAAAACTATATGACTGGCTTTACACACCTGCACGGCAGGGACAACAGGAGATCTCTGCTGCTCTCCTCCTCTTGTCACCTGCAGGTCTGGGCACAGGCTTACCTTCAAAGTCTGGAAACATTTACTGGAAGGTAAGCATCTGAGGTAGTAGAATTAAGCCCTCAAAAAAATGACAGTTGTTCATATTGCCCAATTTTCTGGTCTGATAGCAGTGAGACTGGATTTTTTGTGATTTAAGTGGGCAAAATCTAAATCTCACCAAAGTAATTGTTACTGGTAATTATGTAGATTTTGATGAGGTGTAGGGCAGTCTTGGCATTCTAATTTTACTGTTAGCATTACATAATGGTAAAATTAGAATGACAAATGGTCTGCAAATCATAAGGGATTTGTAGATACTTCACGAATTTAGGAAAAAAAGAAGAAAAAAAAAAGGAGCAGCAGCTAAGGTAATTGGCCAAGTTATTTTCTAATAATTACTTCCCATGCTGTGTCCTTTACCAGGTCATTAATTGATGATGACAGTAAGATCTAGAGATTACTGGTGATGGTGTGAACGGTGAATATCAAAACTTTAATTAAACATGAATGTGCAGGTTTTGCTATAAATGCTATGAACTTTTTGCACTGCTGGTCTTCTTTTGGTAAAGAACATTAAAGAAATCTAATGGAAAATATTTTTAATATATCTATTTAAGAAGTTCGTGTGGATATTTTAAATAGATTTTGTGGATATTTTAAGGATGTCTTGGTGGTGTTTGTATACTAGACCAACACATGCAACAATCACCTGAGAGATGTTGGGCTACTAAATGAAAAAGTAGTTTGGATTTTTCTGTGCCAGAAAGGATATTCTATTTGGAGCTGGTTCTTATTCCTGAATTTGTTACAGTTTTTACAGTTTTTTCTACTGTTGTTTTTCACTATTCTAATAAAATCTTCTTCCTGTTACTTTATCACTTTGCTTCTTCCCCATGTATTTCCTCATAACTGCATAATAAGACTTTTCCTTCTTCTGTGGAGTAAAACAGGTGCTCTGTAAATATGCATCCTAAATAGGAATCTATTGATTAAATCTTCAATCTAATACTAAAGATACCGTTATATTCAATAATATACAAATGTCCATTTGTTTTTTGGAAAAAATCTTTTAGCAAAGCTAACTAAGCTTTAGTTTACTGAACCCCATTTGTTAGAGTTGTCTAGATTAGTCAAGAATGTTGACTTTCTTTCACCAAAAATTTCCTATCTGCTCCACTTCCAAGTGCCTGTAAACTGTATTTATGGATTAGGATAATATGGAAGGAAAACCATACAGAAAACGCAAATCTGCCAACACAGAAGACAACCCAGAAGACAATCCCCTTTGAGTGGGCAAATAACACTAGAGAATTACACCAAGAAAAGTCAATTGGAAAGAACACTGTATACTGTATGGTCTCAGGAAATATATATATGCAACTGTACTTATATTAATGCTATTTGATGATACTTAGCGTATGTTGTATTATTAAGATAATAGTTACATAATAGATGGATTAGCAGTCCTGTGCACACATTTGGTAACCTCCCAGCTCCTATAGCTTGATGGTACCTATTTAATCATGTTTTCATATATTCATACAGGTAAGCATGATTTAAACAAATATGATAACTACCATATAGTAGAAAAAGGGTCAGGTCTCCAGAGCCTGTGTGGTCTGCTAGGTCAAAGATGTCTCTTTCCTTCATAAGATCAAGGGTCCATACGGAACATGTAGGACTTGTTTCTCTAAAAGAGGAGGGAACAAGCTGTGACTTGGGTTCATGCAGCTTGACCAGTAGCAGTCTGTGACCACTGGGAAGTACCACAGCCTGAGGCAGAGGACAGCTGGCATCAAATGTACTTTCTTACAGGCACCAAGGAGAGGATGCCACAGAAATTTGTCCATCAGGAGAAGTGCCAAGATTGCCCCATATCTGAAAGTAAAGCTGAAAAGCAGCAGTTGGAAATTATTTTAACTGACATATAAAAGAAGCCCCAGTGATTCTGAGGTGTAGTGCAACAGCTGCAATGTATATATTTGCTATAACAGTTTAATTCCACTGTATCTTCAGCTCTTCCATCTTGTTTCCCTGTCTTCAGATATTTTTGTGATTTGGTGCCAGTGAATTAGCTGACATATGAGTTAAACTCCTGTACAGATAATAGGCAATATGACACCCAGGGAAATGAAACTCAGTATCTGACTCAGTATCAGAGCTATGTGACACAGGATAATTTTGATTATCAAAATATTCTTTACTGAGAAAAAGATGTGCTTGTTCTCAAAATTTCCATAGCCTGGTTGGACTTGAGGCTAGTGGTAAAATGACAAAACTACAAAATTCACTTACTTCCTCATTCTTTTGCAAGTGGCACACTTTGAAGCATTACGCTTCTTGATTAAAATCAGATTTCTTTCTTTAGTCCTGTGTTTGCAATGAAACACAAAACAACAGCTACTTTTCTTCAGCTTGTAAATTTCTGTAACTGCAGATGTTCTGCAGATGGCTCCCATTTGGCTGCTGTGGGAACACCTATTTACCCAGCTGGTAAGCAGCACTGCAGCAAATAAAGACAACTTACAGGGACTTTGGCAGTAAGCCAAATACCTGTTTGCTTTCATGTTTTTCTATTTGTTTATTTGTTTGTTTGTTTATTCTCTCCTCCCTCATCCCCCCAATACATAATAAGGCTTATACATTTTAAGGAGGAACTAGTTCATACTGATGAGTGACAATGTCATTTTCAGATTGCATAGTTGTTTTTCTGTCAATCTTCTTACCAGTTTTGTTCAGGTTTACTAACAAAGCTACTGTTTTCCTCTTTCTTCCCTTCCAATCCCTTCAACAGCCAACCCTGTTAGCCCAACTTGAGATTCAGAAATTCTATGAGGAAATCTGCGAGAGAAAAAATACTTCTCTATATTTCACCACTTATTTCTTTTGCTTTCTCCTTCTTTGCCTTCTGAAAGGCAGAGCTAAATTCTCCTGATTGCAAGGGTTTAATCCTCTGAAGCAGTAAAGTAAACGCTACTGGTATTATGTTTTCCTGAGTGTTATTGCCCATAAACAATGATATTAACTTATCAAGCATGTTAGATTCATTAGTTTTGTGAAATTGGGCATGGAGGAAGGTCTCCTGTCTGAAACACTCCTGAACTTATCTAGATGGTAAAGTCCAGATGGTAAAGTCAAATGGTGCTGCTATTTATGTCTCAAGGCAGAGACTATAATCTTCTAGCTACCACTATTCATAATGAGACCCAGTCTAGGAATGCCATTCAGTTCTGCTCCTGTGACACTGTAAGCTGAATGCCCAGTCAAGCAGAAAGTATGTGGATGAAAAATTCGATTACCCTTGCACATTGTGAGCACAGAAATGAGCTACAGCTAGGTCTCTGTAGAGAGAAAATACTATCTATGATATTATTTAAAAAAAAAAATAAATAAAAATAGTGTGTCCTAGGAGGAAAATAGCTTAAATTGTGAAAGTTAACAGATAATTGGGAGTCTGTGAGGGTGAAGGTCCAAAATTGAACTTTGGACTCTCAAGCAGAAGATAACTGCAAATGTTATGGGCTGGTTATAAATTTTGATGGCACCCAGACTAAGTTGCTACATTGGATTTGTGTGGCAAGGTTTTGGTAGCAGAGGGGCTGCAGGGGTGGCTTCTGTATGAAGCTGCTAGAAGCTTCTCCTGTGTCCAACAGAGCCAACACCAGCAGGCACCAAACCAGACCTACCATTGGCCAAAGCTGAGCCCATCAGTGTTGGTGGTAGCACCTCTCTGAGAACATAGTTGAGAAAGGGAAGGGGGTGGGGGGCACTGTGTGTGGACAGGGAGTGTGTGAAGTGGGAAACTGCAGCAGAAAAGTAGTCAGAGAGACAGGTCAGTGAAGAAGGAGGGGAAGGAGATGCTCCAGGTAGTGGAACAGAGATTCCACTGCAGCCTGTGGTGAAGACGATGGTGAGACAGACCGTCCCCCTGCAGCTCATGTAGGTCCACAATGTAGCAGATGTCCACCTGCAGCCCTTGGACGACCCCATACCAGAAAAGTTGGGTGTGCTTGAAGGAGGCTGTGACCCATGCAGACCCTGCCCTGGAGCAGGCCCCTGGAAGGACCTGTAGACCCATGGAGAGAGGAACCCATGATGGAACAGGTTTGATTGTCACCCTGTGGGGACCCACACTGGAGCAGTCTGTTCCTGAAAGACTGCACCCCATGGAAGGAACCACACCGGAGCAGTTTTTAAAGACCTGCAGTCCATGGGAAGGACTGACATTGGAGAAGTTCATGGAGGACTGCTTCCTGTGGCAGGGATCCCATGCTGGACCAGGAGAAGAGTGTGAGGAGTCCTTCCCCTGAGGAGGAAAAAGCAGCAAAGAAAACATGTGATGAACTGACCATAACTCCCATTCCCAGTCCCCCTGCACCACTTGATGGGAGAAGACAGAAAAAATCAGGAGAGAAGTTGAGCCCAGGAAGAAGAGAGGGATGGGGGGAAAGTATTTTAAGATATGGTTTTATTCCTCATTATCCTGTTCTGATTCAATTGATAATAAACTAAATTAACTTCCCTGAATTTAGTCTGTTTCGCCTTTGTCATACATGAAAGTCCACATTTAATATAATTTAATTTCTTCTAATTATATTAATTTCTATAAAAAATTCAAAATTTCTAGAGGAAAAGTATTATTTCAGAAGTGCATGATTGTTATTTTGCAGTATTTCCTGGTACCTTTCACAGTGCTAACTCCAATGTGCTATGACACAGTCTGGGCCTTGAGATACTTGGGATTTATTTTGCTTTACAAATTATAAAGGGCAGTGATACTTAGCACCTACTGAAACATTATTTTAGCTTTTAGTTCAGCTACACTTCTAGTTCAGTGTAGTAATGAGACTGTCAGTTTGGCAAAAATCATTTGAGAAAAAACCCAGAATTTTGAAGGAAACTAACTTGCTTTGAAAGTTTTTTCATAGGCTGGGTTTCATGACAATCAGAATCACGTTTTTTAATGTTTACATTTTAAACAAAACGTTTTTTAGAGTATTGCCAGTAGTAAGCACTCAATAATGGGTAGACACTATAGAGATTTCTGCATTTGAAATATTAACCAAAACAACTATGTGCAAATTTGAAGTAAAGCATTTGCTTATATAGAAATCAGTAGGGACTACTATGGACTTCTACAGTGCGGTAGATTTTTCTTCTTTCCAACACGGTCAATAGAACTTCTACTGGAGATTAATTTCCTGAATCAGATAAAATAAAAAATGTTTGAGGACTGGCTTTCAGAAGACAGAAAGGAAGAAAGAAAATATCTTCTTATCTTAGCATTTTAGCTTCTGTTTTATAAATCACTCCAAATGTCACTCAATAGTAATCCTTTCTAATTTCAACGATATTTGATGGATTGAATTTTAAGAGACAGTTCAAGTTACTAAAGTGTTAATATTTTTTTCAAAAAAACTGATGGCTAGAAAAATACAAAGGAAACTAAAGAAAGAAGTTGTTGATTAACTGGCTCCTATAAACACCTGTTCAACATTTTTAACTTGGTCAAGTTGTAAACACTCATTAAAAATCAATTATAAGATTGTGTAACTCCAAAAAACACTCTTCAATTGTACTCTTTATCTTCATTATGTAACACGCATCTCAGCTTCCAACAAGTGCAATTTAATTTCAGGGAAATAGCAAACATACTCTGATCCTTCTCCAGTCATAATGATAGTATATCCTCTATAATGTGAGTTCATAATTGCACAATTTGAAAAATGCCTTCCAGTTACTGTGCTTGCACGGTATCGTGCTTTGTATCTAAATGACACATTGTGATCATCTGTCACCTAAGGAAGGGAAACGTCCTGAGTTGGGTGTTTGGTTTTTGTTTGTTTGGGGTTTTTTTGTTTTTTTTACTTTTGGCTTTCAATGAAAGGTAGAGCTGTCTGAAATTACGCTGGTTATTTTCCAAGCTTAATTGGAAACATATATCAGAGCAGGAATTATCTGCACTTTCTAAGAAACCATATAATAATTGCACACATTTGTTTTGTGTTTTGGAAATCTTTTTAAATGTCTTGGCTGCACAACTGCTGGGTGGAAGAAGTGTTTTTCAATTAAAAATAACAGTGTGAGATAGAATTCTAGTGTACCTAGTATAAATCTTACTGAACTTTCTCTCCATTTTTGCTCAACTCCAATGAACAGTAACTTTTTGTTTCTGGTACATCATGTGCTAGACATCTGGAGAGCTAAAATGCAGAGGTGGCCAGGGAAAGGCTAACACACCCAGTTTTCTAATACCCAGCTAGTATAAATTAGGCCTTTATCTTACAAGATCAGAGAGATAACATAGTTCCTAGCAAAATGCTATAAGAATTTGAAGACTAAATATATATTCTTCTGAAGCATGGTCTTAAAGTCTCATTTTAATGAAAGGATAACATAAAATAATTTTTGTATGAAATAGTAAGAAATTTTCAGTAAGAATATATTTGCCAAGACAGTGCAGTATCCTTAAGACCTAGTTTAGTAGTCAGTAATACTTTCAATATCTACTAATACGTGAGAGACAGCCAGGGACCCAGAGGTTTTCCTGGAAATAGCTCTGGACCTCTGAGCTGAGCAATGCACACCTCCCAGACGCAACTTTGCTTCCTCATCTCCTGGAAATTCCTCCCAAAGACCCCTGTGTTAAAAATAAAGAAGCAGGAAAGAAAGATATCTGTGCAGAGTTAAGATTCAGAATACAGCTTAAAGAGTTTGCAGATAAATCTACAGAACACAGCTTAAAAATGTAACGAAACAAGTCTGTTCCTTTATTTGAGAATTTAGAAATACCATATAAATACAACAAGCAATTAAGCCTCAGTTTCTGTTTAAGAAAAAAAAAAAAAAAAGGGAAGGAGTATACAATGACTAAAATTTTCTCATCACCTGTTTCAGGAGCAATCCTAAAACAAGTCTTTTACTGTTTCCTGATGACTGCCAATATAACATTCTGGTAAAGCCAGCAAATGTCAGGTCCTCTCTGCGGAAAGCATTTCTCCACTGGTCATAAAAATTTCGAAGCCTAGAATGTAATAGGAAGATTCTAACAAAACAGAACTGTGATACAAAAATAACTGTCTTCTGTGCTACTCTGTTTTTTGAGGTGTCTAGGGTCTGATTGCATAAGCAAAAGGAATTTTGTCAGACAGTAGAGAGAAAATATTACAGAAGAATTTCTTTCTACCAAATATTTCAGGGATGATTTTTCTTCTTCCATTTCCATTTTGCCTCGTTTCTGTAGTCCCAAATATATCTATCGCATTTGATTGTTCTTTCTGAATTGAGAAAACAGGAACAGTTCAGAAGGTCACAAATATCACGATAGACGAGAGAGTAATGATGCCACATTTAATTTAGTCCAAAATTACTTCTCCATAGGTTTTTATAAAATACTTTCTTTAATTTTTCAGGAACAGGTCCAGAGGAAGGCCATAAAGATGATCAGAGGGCTGGAGCACCTCTCCTATGAAGACAGGCTGAGAGACTTGGGGTTGTTCAGCCTGGAGAAGAGAGGGCTCCAAGGAGATCTTATAGCAGCCTTCCAGTACCTGAAGGGGGCCTACAGGAGAGATGGGGAGGGACTTTTTATCAGGGAGTTGAGCGATAGAACGAGGGGTAATGGTTTCAAACTGAAAGAGGGGAAATTTGGATTAGATACTAGAAATAAATTCTTTACTGTGAGGGTAGTGAGGCACTGGAACACGTTGCCCAGAGAAGCTGTGGATGCCCCATCCCTGGAAGTGTTCAAGGCCAGGCTAGATGGGGCTTTGAGCAACCTGGTCTAGTGGGAGTTGGAAGGGGTGTTGGAACTTGATGATCTTTAAGGTCCCTTCCAACTCTAACCATTCTATGATTCTATGAAAAACACAATTTTGCAGTCTCAGACTTACGAAAGCATCTGTTCTGTGACCTATGTTGAAACACTCTGCATGACCTTAAATGTTATTCCACATGGAGATGGATATAAACTAATATATCTTTTGAGTTTCACATTTCAGACTGATATTGTAGATATTATTGTTTATTGAAATAACTGGCCATTATGTCTTCAAGTCTACCATTGTGTTCCACACAATTAATTATTTGAAGCCTAGGGTTTTTTTACTGAACTTTTGATATGCTTTGGTGGAGCTCATCATTCTTCACAGTTGTACAGGTAAAAAGCTAGTAAACTAAGATTTAAGTCCCTTCTTTCTTGTCTGAATGTACTGCATTCATCAACAACTTGTTGGCTCTTCTTTGGATAATGAACCCTGTCAATTGCTAGGACTTTTTGTCAATAAAGGAACATTCACAGAGACAACCTCTTTCACTACAGTTAACTGACTGCAACCCAAGCCAGTAATTTTTATTTTTTTTTTTTTGTAAAGTAGAACAAATCAAATTTGAGAGAAAGAAAGTGATCTTGATCCTCTCTTTCCCTCTTCCCAGGAGATGCAAGAGAACACTGATCAGCAATGGTGTAAATTCAGGGATTATATTGTCTTTTAATAACCGTGTATTGTAAGCTACTATAATTTCTTATTTCAAAGGAGGTATTAAATTTATATTAATCTAACACTAGATCTGAGGAATGACTTGTCTGTTATTTACACCCAGAGCCTCAACTGCTGTAAATCACTGTAGCTACATTTTCTGTGATAGAATTATAATGATTTAATACCACTTGAACATCCATCTCTGAAAATTCTGGTACCAAGTGTGTTTTATTTGCATAAAAGAAAATTTGTAAAGCTGAAGTTCATGCCTATCCACTACTGATGTTGTGCACATTGCTGACCAGAAAATGGAGAAGCTTAATCCAAAAGCCTTAAATGAAATGGCTGAATGACTAAAGTTATGGTTTGACATGATGTGAACCAACCAATGGAATCATCCTGCTAGAGAGAAAGCTGGAGAAATTGTTAGGTAGATATAACTGATTATTTAGAAACCATCTGAGAGATACTTCACGAAGTTGTATCTGTTGACATCTTCATTTGTGTAGGCACACAGGAGATAGCATTGATACCTGCAAGCACATAATTTCTTCTTTAAAACAGAAGAGAGGGAGCAGACTGTAAGAGCAGCATGACTTCCATACTATACACTTTAAATGTTGAATGCCTTCATGTGAAATATGATGCTGAATGACATTTTGTGATGGGACAATGCAGGGTCCAGAATGGAGACATGAAGAGAAAATAAAATATTTTCTGTCTGTGTTTCTGAACAGTTAGTAGGCATATTTACACGTGAAACATTGTAGGAGAATATTGTCAAGTATCTCATTTCATCTAAATTGTTTTGGTCTTCCTCCATCAGTGAAAGTGACACCTATCAAATGTGGTTTTGTATAGTACCTGAGAAGTTTCTGTTCCCCAAAATGTTAAGAAACATGCTTCCAATAGAGAGGTAGATAAACTTACTACACCAGGTTTTTGAGGCAGATCAATTATTGCCAGCTTTTCTGTATCCTTTCCCTATCAAAAGCTGGTGCTGCTCTTCCTGCTAATGAAAAAGCCCTGTGACCGGGAAACAAATTCAGCAAAGCCATCTGGTAATTCCTGTCTCTCCTTCAGAAGGAGAACGTCTGCACTCACTGAACACTTGTACTTCAGCCTTGCCCTTATATTTCAGTTGACTTCCACTACATTTACACATACTGTGACATCACACACCAAAAAAAGTAAAAGGGGGGAGCAGGGATGTTGCTGGTAGGGATCTGATCGTATGTATTGAACATAGCAGTTGATTTATAGAGTATTACAGAGACTCTGTTGTTGTACGAAAAATGAAGTAATAGTGGAACCACAATAAAATAATTCATTAGTCTTTTATTAAGTGGGTTATCAAGTGAGGTATTTGTGACTTCAAGAAAATTATATTAACATTGTGTAATCAGATGAAACATTAGGAAATAAAGATTATGGAGCTCATAAAAACATTAAAGACCACCTAATACATTGCCTGGGTTTTGTCAAAGATCACATTTTTGAAAGAAATTTCTCTGTTGGTTTAGCTGATTAATTTTACATTGGCATTAGACAAGCCTTAATGAGAATTATATTTCTTACTTTGAAGATGTTTACAAATTTTTTAAAAGTGAGGACACAGAAGAGTAAGAAGAAGTAGTCAAATTTTGTGGCTACCTCATTTGCTTTAGGGTATGCAAGAGAAACATGATGGTTAGAAGCCAAAATATTTCAAAAGTTTTATTTTTTCTAATTCTATTGTCACTGATGTTAGCTGTGTCATAAACTTCAGGGAAAGGAATTAAAATAACACTTAAAGATTTTTCAATCCTATTCATAAGATTTCTTGCTTCTGAAAGACATCTTTAATTCACCAGTGATGAGGTTATGTGTGAGTAGTGCTATCATGTTAACTGAACAGTGCAAAAATGTTATTTCGTATGGTTTTCCCTTTACTACAGATTCATATACTTGGAATTTACAGCTCTGCCATACTTACAACTTTCCCCCTCCCCCCTCAAGTGATCTTTTGAAAGATTTAAAGTATTCTAAAATAATTCAATAAAGTTCCAATTTCCACCTCTTCTTGAAAAGCCTGGGGCCTGTTCACACGTACAGGCAGTATCAGGAAAGTCAAAGCCCATCTACAGTTTAAGCTGTGGAGGAGCATCAAGTTAGGGAACGCTTAAACAAACTGGAGATACACAAGCCCAAGGGAGCAAACTGGATGCACCCATGAATGCTGAAGAGCTGGTTGATGTCATTGTGATGCCATTATCAGTTATCTGTGAAAGTTCATGGAGACTCGGTAAGATTACTCAAGACTGAAAGAGAGCAAATGTCACCCTTTTCTTCAAGAAGGTCAAGAAATACCTGGAAAATCATAAGCCCATTAGCCTCATCCCAACTAGAGCAAATAATCCTGGAAGCCTTTTCCAAGCATATTAAGAATAAGAAGGTCATTGGGAGTAGCCAGCATGGCCTTATGAAGATGAAACCACTGCTGGTAGCTCTCTGTGAAGAGATACTAGCTTCATGGATGAGCAGAGAACAGTGGATGTTACTTACCTTGTCTTTTCAAGGCTTTCAAGGCTCTATTCTGAACATCCCCAAAGATAAATCACTCAAGTATGCAGTAGATAAACAGACAGTGAGGTAGCCTGGAAACTGACAGAACTAATGGGCTCAAATGATTATGAGTGGCATGAAGTCCTTCCCACAATGAAGTCCATTCTCCAGTGTTGTGTCCCAGGGGTGGATACTGGGTCCAATGTTGTTTAGCATCTTCACTAATGATCAGGATAATGCGACAGGGGACACCCTCAGCAAGTTTCCATATTACACAAAATTGGGAGTGGTTCACACAGCAGATGTATCTGCTGCCATTCAGAGAGACCTTAACAGACTGAAGAAAATGGCTGACAGTAACTTCATAAAACTCAACACAGGGAAATACCAATTCCAGTACATGCTGGGGACGGATCAGCTGGAAAGCAGCTCTGCAGAGGACCTGGATGTCCTGGTGGATAGCAAAGCACCCTTGCAGCAGAGAAGCCCAATAGCCCTTTGAGCTATATTAGAACTGTTACCAGCAGGTCAATGGAAGAAATCCTTCCTTACTCAGCCCTGGTGAGACACACCTGGAATGCTGGGCTCAATTCTGGGTTCCCCTGTAAAATAAAGACATGAACTTACATGAGCAAGTCTGGTGAAGGGTGACAAAGATGGTGAAGGGACCAAAGCATCTCTCCTACGAAGAAAGGCTGACAGCTGGGATTGTCCAGCCTGAAGAAGAGAAGGCTCAGGGGGATCTTACTATCTGTATAAATGGGAGGGTGCAAAGAAAACAGAGACAAGCTGTTCTCCATGGTGCTAAGTGACAGGACAAGAGGTAACGGGCACAAACTAATATAGAAGAAATTACACCGAGGCATAAGAAAAAATGAGTTTTTACTTTGAGATGTTTGACCACTGGAAGAGTTTGCCCAGAATTTTGAAGTCCTCATCCTTCAAGATATTTTAAAAAATGACTGGACACAGGCCCAAGCAATCTAGTCTAGATGTCCTTGGTTGAGCAGGGAGGCTGCACTAGATGACTGCCAGATGTGCCTTCCACTTCCTACAAGTCTGTGATTTTGTGCTCTTATGAATAATCTATGGGAATTTACTTTTATCTGAAGGATTATTTTCTAATAAAACAACTGCCTGTAGCTGCTTAGGTTGCTTTAGCTCTAAAGAAGTACCCTCACTAAGACAGTTTGATTGCCTCACCTATCTTCCCACAATTAAAAGCACATAGTAGGTTCATTTAACATATATCTCATCAAAATAAGAGCTAAACTATACAGCAAACTGGTGAGATCATATTCATGTAACACATACCTTTAAATTTGTTTCGATAAGGAATTCTGTCCTATGGTACATAAAAAGGCTTTAAAAGTTGGGACTCCTGAGGCTGGGTATGCCATGAGGCACTCTTTTCTCCCCTTTAGGAAAACTCTGGTGAATAAGTAACTTTATGTGAAAAATGTTTGCTTTAATTACAATCTTAAACTTTATTTACATTTAAGCTAACAGTTCATGTCTTTAATTTGTATGCTTTTGCCTTGTTTGCAAGACACAGTTTTGTCTAACTGTATACATGCATTAAGTATTCAACTGATAAGAAAGAATAACACCAGGAGAAATGGCACATGTGATCCTGAATGGTGTTGATTAAAACGGATGACTCATTTCAGATCTCACTGCTTTCTGTTCTGTATTGACAGATTGCCTTTGGGGATGTAGATGTTGCATTGTTTTCAAATGACTAGAATACATAATATCTTCATTAGGTATTCTCCAGACTTTCCAAGTCTCTAATTTTGTTGCATAAAAGAGTCTCATAGGACATTTCCCTTTGATTTAGCATAACTTCATTTGCATAAAAATCCTTTGCCTGGAAATAAGAAGAGGCTCCTCATACATTATACGTTATCCCTGACTGTATACTGAATATTACCAGAACAGGATTTTACAATTCATCCTCCAGTGGGGGGTTGACTCAGAAACTAAATATCCCCTGGATATATGTAATTTCCTGTTTTTCCATTTCTATATAAGCCCTACTACTGAAGCAACCACAAATGCCATGCAGAAAATTCTCACCTCCCAAATATTAGCCCAGCTGTCCATGCCTGGCTTATAGAAATTTTTTGTGTCCTATGTATTTTTGTACTGAAAATCTAAAGAATGGCATGACTTACTCTTCTCTAGATGAACATTTGTAGTTAAATAAAATTATGTCATAGAACAAAGAATTCATATAACATGTCTTAAGGTATTGAAATCTGCGTAAGAAGCAGAAATTTAAAAATTAAGCTAGATAAGTGCTGTCTTTGTGTCATGCACTGATTAAGTACCAAGATCTACCCCATATTTATGGCAATGACTGACATATAAAGGTAACTGGATTAAAAGATTTGAGACTGAATTAGGAATATCAAAGGGACTGAGGGTGACTGGGCTGGTAATATTTGGTTTTCTCCACTGTTATGAAAACATTACAGATTTTCAACCAGTGGTACTTCATGTTCAGTACCTCATGTACAGTTGATTTCAGCTAGACCATCACTTTTCCAGGACTGACTTATGCCACAACTTTTTTCATAGTTTTTTCTTTCACTCATATACATAATTTTAGAATATTTGACCTTTTAGAATATTTTACAATATTCTTTGACTAACTCTTTTTCAAAGAAAATATTTGCAATTACTGATTATAGCAATTATTGATTGCAGTTGTAAGCTATGAAAATTGTCCCAGACCTGCAGTTTGTTCACCATGGGGTAAACGCAACCGTAAGGTAAACAACTCAGCCTATCATAAATTCTATCCTAATCACTGCGCTTTTGATGATCCTACCAGATCAATTGAGTAATAACATTTAACATCCCAGGACCACAGATAAATTGCTTTACTGGCAGTTTCCTAATGGACTGCTGAATTGTATTATGTACCATTGTCACAGGTCTGCTTATAATAATGCTTATTTTCTTTGGTGATCATTGTACAAGGTCAATGTGCAACTTCTTATTCAACTGTTGAATTAAACAGGGTGCTACAGTGGGGTTTTTTTTCTTACACCTGCATACCTATCTTGCACACTTTACTTTTACTGGTAACATTACCTTAAAATCACAGTAAATTGCTATTTTGGTTTCAGAATTCTGCCAGAAGAAAGATATTTTGTGGACTTTCTGACCATGATATTTGTTCTTCTCTTTCCTCACTTGTCTCAGCTAATGCTTTCTTACAGAAGGAACTGAAGTTTTAAATAAATTCAGATCCCCCTTTGCTGGAATTTCCTGTGTATGATTCTTTCAACGCTCCTTTAAACATTTGTTATATATAAAAAATCACCTAATTTTATTTAACAAGTTTTTTTGTCAGCATTCTTTTTCTCAGCATTTTTTGTCCTCTTTTAATACTTCTTCACAAATGAGTTGAGGTTTAAGAAATGAACTCAATAGCAACATCTCCCTTGCAAACGTGATTCTAATTTCTCATTGGTACTATCAGGCTCAGTCAGTTGTACTCACATTTAGAGGTCTTAGAGTCTTTTGAGTTGCAAAATGAAATTACAGCAAACCATAAAATAGTAGTAATGTGATGACCTGTCGCTCAAAGTAGGGTTGGCTGTTTTCAATGAATATTGATGTTAGCATAAGAAAAGTAGTAGAGACAGGTGTCAGTGGGTACTGCATTTTCTCTGCTTCTGCCTTCATTTTGTCATCTTGTGTGCTTTACCACCATTTCCATACTTCACTCAGCCTTTCTGACTCAATACATAGAAATGTGTTTAGATTATAGCCTTAGTTTGTCACTCTGTCTTCCTAAAAAATAAATTAAGAAAGCCGGTAGTGTTACTTTAACATCTCACTATGCTTCTCTACAGAATTCATGCATGATTTCTTTTGCTGCTAAGATCATCCAGTGCCCTGCCTAGATGTTCAATTTTCTTTGATCCTTGACTCATACCAAGTTAATGGTATGCCTTCATGGAGTGATTTCTGCATAAATTCTGTAGAAGTATTTCTAGAATCAGAGCATTGTATGATTTGCATAATCAGTATCATGAAAATATGGTCTGAATCTCCTTGTCCCAAATAGAATAAGAAAAAAAAAATTGTGAGAGAGCAGTCCATTTTTCTGGAAAGACAGTATGTTAATAGGGAGAATATTAAAAATTTCTAAATGCCTTTCTACAAGTGTAAATACAACTAGGGGTGTGTATTGTGACCTATATTGTTTATTATGTCCACCAATGACATAGTGGGATCAAGTGCACCCTCTGCAAGTTTGCAGATGACACCAAGCTCAGTCACGTGGTTGATATGCCTGAGGGACAGGATGTCATCCAGAGGGACCTGGACAAGATTGAGAAGTGAGCCTGTGAGAACCTCATTAAGTTCTACAAGGCCAACTACAAGGTCTTGTACCTGGGCTGGGGTGACCACCGGTGTCAATGCAGTCTGGGCAATGAAGGGATTAAGAGCAGCCCTGCTGAGAAGGGCTTGGGAGTACCCAAAGCGCTCATAGTCCAGAAGGCTAACCATATCCTGCACTCCATCAAAAGAGGCGTGGCCTCCTCTCCTTGGCTCTCATGAGACCCCCACCTGGAGTACTGCATCCAGCTCTGGAGTCTTCAGCACTGGAAAGACATGGACCTGGTGGAGCAGGTCCAGAGGAGGGCCACAAAAATGATCAGAGGACTGGAACACCTCTCCTATGAAGACAGGCTGAGAGAGTTGGGGTTGTTCAGCCTGGACAAGGCTCCAGGGAGACCTGCCCTCCCACCAAGGCTGGGAGTTATAGAGATCAATATTAAATGCAGGAAACAGGAATGATTTATTTCTGGCAGGGGGAGAACTGTTTTCACTCTTCACTTTTCATTTGTCTAGGTCTTCTAGACTTCAATTATACTGAGAAGAAAATAAAAACATTTGAAAGTTAAAAACAACAGAGCATTGAAGTGATCATCCCATAGCACTGCAGAACCTTGTGATGGAAGACTCCTATAAATAAAGAGACCTTCTATTCTTCTCTGAGAGATTCAACACTGCAAGATTACAAAATAGTTGGCTCTTTATTATGTTTGCAGACGTAATTAATTTCTATTTCTATGTTAAATTTTGTCAAAATCATGGAAAATTATGCAAATAGACTTTTAATTAAGAAAAAAATGTAAATGAGAAAAACTGAGGAGCAGATACATACTTTGTAACCTTTTTACATTAATTTTTCTTTATCATCAAATTTTTATGGTCCCTGGAATCCCATCACATCTCATTGTTAGGTAGTATAGAAAAAAACAGTAACTTCATATTTAAAATGGGTAATACATGGAGCAAGATGAAGCAGTCATTTAAAACTGCTACATTTTTTCATGTGGCATCCTATTCGTATAATGAGCAATTAAGTGTTCATCTAGGGTATATATATCTGAGCTTCCTGCAGACTTCTCCCCCTTTCCTCTCCCAACACACATTCAGTAGAAACTATGTTAATCATTATAACCAGAGCTTTTTTTCACACCAGTCCGATTAGTTAAATAAGCATGTGTTCTTGAGCTTCTTTCCTATTTCATTTCTTATTCGTGGGGAAGTCTAGTCCAGATTTCTGCACTACCATGAGTTTAGAACATGATGGAATGGACTCTAGCATACCACATGGCAGTGGACAGTAATCCCAAAACCATGTTTTTCTACCAAAGAACAAGAAACTAAGAAAATGTAATTTATTGCTAAAGCCATTCTGTTTCTCTCTTTGCTTCCTTTTGCTCAAGGACTACAGTGCTAAAGACAAAACAAAACTCCCATTTGCTTAAATGGTTCAGTACTTCAAAGTTGTTCTCATGGCAATATACTGGGTAAAAGTGTTTTGTTAAGGATTATACCTTCAAAAGTATCAAAAGTTTGAAAAAAAAAAAGTTAGAAAATCTATCTCTTTTTGCTGTGTTAAGTGAGCCATGGTAGCACAGAGAAAAACGAGGCCTTCTAACGAAAGGAGAAGGGGGGAGAGGTCAGGAAGACTGCAAAAATTCCAGAGAAGCTAACTGAAAATTCTTGTGAAAACGTTCACTTTGCTGTGGAAAAGTCCACGGGACGTACATAAAAAAAAATTTTTTTCTTGTTAAAACCTTTTGAAATCCCCGAAACTTCAACTTTTTGGAATATCAGCTTCAAAATTGTGTTCACACCAGCATACAACATGGCAGAAAGTTTTGCTATCTATAGGTCAGACTCTCCTGTAGATTCAATTGACATAATTCCACTAGAATATCATTGGATTTGATCCTATGTTTCAAGTCTGACACCAAAACAAAGATTAAAACTGCTTTTCTCCTATTTAAAGATATGTTTCTATTCCCTCATTGGACAATTGGGAGGGCATCCCAATTAAGGGATGGGAGGATGCCATTGGGAGGATGCCCTTAAGGATACAGGAGCCCATGAAGGATGGACGTACTTCAAAAAAGAAGTCTTAAAAGCACAGGAGCAGGCTGTTCCCATGTGCTGAAAAACAAATAGGCGGGGTAGAAGACCAGCCTGGCTTAACAGGGATCTCTTGCTGGATCTCAAAAACAAAAAGAGAGTCTACAACCTTTGGAAGAGGGGGCAGGCCTATCATGAAGACTATAAAGATGTAGCCAAGCTATGTAGGGAGCAAATAAGGAGAGCCAAAGCACAGCTAGATCTCAACCTAGCTGCAGCTGTTAAGGATAATAAAAAACGTTTCTATAAATTCATTAACAACAAAAGGAGAATTAGGGAAAATCTCCCTCCTTTATTGGATGCAGAGGGAAACATAGTCATAAAGGATGAGGAAAAGGCTGAGGTGCTCAATGCCTACTTCGCATCGGTCTTTAGCAGTGGAACTAGCTTTTCCCTGAACACCCTGCCACATGAGTTAGGAGACAGGGAGGGGAAGCAGAATGAGAGCATCACTATCAAAGAGGAAGAGATCAGTGACCTGCTAAGCCGCTTGGATGCACACAGGTCTATGGGACCGGATGGGCTACACCCAAGAGTGCTGAAAGACTTGGCAGATGTGCTTGCCAAACCGCTTTCCATCATTTACAGGAAGTCATGGCTGACTGGGGAGGTCCCAATGGACTGGAGGGACCAGTATGTAACACCCATCTACAAGAAAGGCAAAAAGGAGGATCCAGGAAACTATAGACCTGTCAGTCTAACCTTGATACCGGGGAAAGTCATGGAACAGGTCATCTTGAATGCCATCAAAACCCACATAATGGGCAACCAGGGGATCAGGCCTAGTCAGTATGGGTTTATGGAAGGCAGGTCCTGCCAGACAAACCTGATCTCCTTCTATGACAAGATAACCAGATTATTGGACGAGGGAAAGGCTGTTGATATTGTATACCTGGATTTTGGAAAAGCATTTGATACTGTCCCCCATACAAATCTGGTGAAATCCCCCATACAAAACTGGCTTCACACGGCCTGGACGAGCCTACGATCTGCTGGATCAAGCACTGGCTGACTGGAAGGTCCCAAAGAGTGGTGCTCAATGGATTTCAAATCCAGCTGGCGGCCAGTCACAAGGGGCCTCAGGGCTCAGTGTTAGGACCATTTTTGTTTAACGTCTTTATTGATGATCTCGGCAAGGACATAGGGTGTATCATCAGCAAGTTCGCACATGACACCAAGGTAAGCAGGAGTGTTGATTCCCAGGAGGATAGGGAAGCCCTACAGAGGGACCTAGAGAGACTGGATCACTGGGCCAATATCAATGGTATGAGTTTCAACAAGGGCAAGTGCCAGGTTCTGCACTTGGGCCACAACAACCCCATGCAGCACTACAGGCTTGGGGAAGTGTGGCTGGAAAGCTGCCTGGAGGAAAGAGACCTGGGGGTTCTAGTTGACAAGTGGCTGAATATGAGCCGGCAGTGTGCCCAGGTGGCCAAGAAAGCCAACGGCATTCTGGCTTGTATTAGAAATAGTGTGACCAGCAGAAGTAGGGAGGTGATTATGCCCCTGTACTCAGCACTGGTGAGGCCACACCTTGAGTATTGATCCAGTTCTGGGTTCCTCAATACAAGAGAGATATCGAGGTGCTGGAGCGAGTGCAGAGGAAGGCAACAAAACTAGTGAAGGGCTTGGAAAACAAATCATATGAAGAGCGGCTGAAGGAGCTGGGACTGTTTAGTATGAGGAAGAGGAGGCTGAGGGGAGACCTCATCACTCTCTACAACTACTTGAAAGGACACTGTAGAGAGGTTGGTGCTGGTCTCTTCTCACAGGTAATTAACGACAGAACGAGAGGGAATGGCTTCAAGCTCCAGCAGGTTTAGACTGAACATTAGGAAAGAATTTTTCACAGAGTGGTCGGGCATTGGAATAGGCTGCCCAGGGAGATGGTTGAGTCACCATCCCTGGATTTGTTTAAGGGACATTTAGATGGGGTACTGAGGGATATGGTGTAGGGGAAGACTTTGTAGAGTAGGGTAGATGGTTGGACCCGATGATCCCAAGGGTCTTTTCCAACCGGAATGATTCTATGATTCTATGAATTGTTGTTTATAGCTGTCACATCTAAAACACGTGAACAGGAAAGCAGATCTGCAATTTTCTACATAAATCTTAGTTTCTTTCATATGATGAAAACACTGTCAAGGTTATTTGAGTGGATTCGCATCCAATTTTAAAAGTACTTCATTTTGAAGTAGACAAAATGTCAGGAGACTGTATTATTCACTAGCCACTGTGTCAGAAATACTTCAGGTGCATATGGTAGAAGGTTTATTCTTATGGCAAGAACAGAAAATTTAGTACTAATAATTTTTTGATGTCAGATACGATCTTGAAACTCAAATTTTTAGAGGGTGGGCGAGTTTTCTGAGGAAGTGTTAACAGCTCTGTTTTCCAAAGCCTTCTTCTGCTGGACAGTTTCAAATACTGATGGACTGGCACCTTGACAGCATTACTGGTTTTGTTCCTTTTTGACACTTGCTTTATTTTTATACACAACAAGGAACAGATCCGTCCACTGTTGGATTTGTGCCACACATTTGAATCTACGGGGTCTTACTAGTTTTCTGCTTAGCTGTCTGGGGAATTGTTTATATGGATACTATGTATTAAAGCATGCTCTTCTTTCCTAACTTTTTTTTTTTAAATGTTTTTTTGATTGGTTCCCAGGTTTGAGCTACTGAATTTTAAAACCCAGTAAATTCTATTACTCCCAAGTAGTAATATTTGCATTATTTTATAAAATAAACTATATAGCTTTCTCTCTAATTTCTAATGATGTAATCTCAATTTAAGTCAGTTAGAGTGCTATAATACAGCTAAAATTTCTCAGCATTATTTTTTTCCCTTACAGGTATATCTTACAATTAATGTATTAGCGTGGGACTTAGCTGCTCTGGTTTTCATGCCCATTTCTGATACTGTGTACACAAGTGACTTCTAAGAAAGTAATTATCTTTAGAAATCTCTTTCTTTATTTATGCATTAATATTTAAAACAATGTTCTCAGTCTAAAAGTGAAAAGTCTGAAATGCATTCAGGTATATGAAGCAGGATCTGACGAACTATCCAGATGATAAGTAGTTTAAGAATGAATATGTGCTCTTTGGGATTTAAAATTTGGTGTGGCTTGCAAGGTCTGATTAAGACATATAAGGAAAGATACAAATTAAATTAATGTGCAAGATGAAAATAGCATCTTAATAAGATTGCTGGCTTCACTCTCAAAACAAAACACACTAAACAAGCAAAAAAAAGGAAACCCACTGTGAGTGATGACTTTTATTTTTAGAGAAATAAACATACATGCCCAAGCTTCCTATTGCATTTTTCATACACTAGGTCATTATGGTGCAACTTTTATTTTGCTTGGTTATACATATATGCATAAAAGAAGCTTCAGCAGATTTTTTGTTTTTCAGTTGTCTTTTACCCGAAGTGAAGAAATTTACAATGCTTTGAATTTACAGTGTTTTGTTTTCAAAAATTCTGAAAACAGCTAGAACAGTCTTCCACAGTGCATCTTTGCTTTCCTGTTTCTAGGATTTACTTATGTAAGAATTGGTAAGATGCTAGTTAACAGTAAATTCATGTTGTAAAAATACATGTTTGTACATTCATGATAGATCAGAACATAGGTTTCCAAAGAACAACTAAATTTAATTTAAAAAAAAATGGTATTAGATTTATTTAAATAGACCACAATATTTATACAAATGCTCTACTCTGGGTTTGATACTACTTCGCCTTTTAAAAACTTTAGAAATAACACTTAGATTAGACCTGATCAGTACTGTTAGTTTTGATAAGTACCTTCTTTTCCAAGTCAATATACCTGTTCAGAGGTGAAGAGAAATTGAATTAAATCCTTTTGAACTGACTCCTGTCTTTTCAGATACAAGTACTACAAAGAAGTAATGCTAGTGTATATATTACCAAGAAGCACCCTGAACTTTGTGATTTTCAAAACACAGATGACTTAATTTCAGCAATTGTTCTCATATTGAATATCTGAACTTCAATTCTGTCCCATTCAGGTCATGTAGACTACTTTACTTCGACTTCAGTAGGTGCTAGGCAAAAGCCATAAATGCATGGCTTGCTTTTCAAAAATTCCAACTTCATCATTGCTTGGGGGTATTTACTGTAACAATGCTAAAAACATAACCTCTTTCAGCTGTTTGGTAGATTTAAATTACAAAAAAAAAAAAACAAAACTTTTGAAAACACTAGCTTTTACAAGAAGAAAGTAATTAAAATACCCTGTAGAGATAAGTACCAAAGTTAACTTCTTGTACACATCACTGAAGTGCAATGTCAATCACCATTTGTCAGCAGAAGAGAAGACAACTCCTGGGATGTCCAGCTACTTCCATTTTGACTTTGAGGGCAAAACCAGAAAGAAAAGTAAAGATTACACTTTTCACTCACATAATTTCTTTGCTCAAAGACACAGAACCTCACCCATCACAAGATGACCACTTACAACAGCTGATCTAAAATTTGGAGAAATGGGTTTATGATGATACTGCTTTGTAAGGTCATCCAGTAAATCTGTTAGATGTTAAACTAAAAAAAAAAAAAAAAGGAAAAAAGTCTTTGAATTTGTTTTTTTTTGCACCTATTGCACTCAGAACTTTCAAGTAGATGTTCCTACACCTTCTCCCTTTATAACATACAATGACAATCACTCAATAGGCTGAGAGACTTTTTTTAAATGGAAAAATAAATCTATATTTTAACAAAATTCTGAATGAGTGTCACCAACTTTCAAATGAAGAAAAATCTAAATACTTGGCAGAGGCATAACATAAACATTTATATGCAATTTCTATCTGTCAACTCTCATCTTTGCAATTGTTTTGTTTCCAATAAACTTAGTCAATTCCTGAGGTGTAGCAAATTCTGACTCCTTCAGAAATTTCCCCCTCTACCAGTGTGAGTCCTGGCTCTGTTTCTTTTCCACAAGTCTCCATTTCCTGAACAAGTTGTAGGTTCCAAACTCTATGCTTTGATTTCCCTCTTTGTCATGCATTAAGGCCTTCACAAGCTTCTCTCCACTGAACCGGTTATCCAAGACAGAGAATCTTATCCTCCATCCACAAGGACTTGACTTGCTTCTGTTAAATAAACATGAGACAAGTTGGGAACTATGTGACTATGTGACTATGCACATCTGTCACAAAATCATTGGTGATACTTTAGCTGCCTTAGTCCTATGGTTAAAGAGAATTTTTCCAGCAGTTTAAGGTGTAGCAATTGTAAAGGTTCATTTTACCCCTTCAAGAGCAGTCACGTGCATGTGTGCCCAGGAATGACTTGCAGCCAATCCCTAGCCCAGATTTGTTTTTTGGGGGTGTTCCCTTTAACTGCTTGTGGAAATAAGGGAAAGGATCATGGATGAGGAAGGGAGTACCTGTCTCATATCACTTAGGTTTGGTTATCAGCCAGACAAGCCCTAAATTGCTTGCCTCTTGTAAATGCCATTAAAAATCAAGAAAGGGATGCACTCTGGAAGTAAAAGTCTACACCTTTAAAGCAGGAAAAAGGAAAATCTTACATAAACATGAAATCAGCTTGTGGAACTAATTCATTAATACTAGTGTTCACTGTAGCTAAGGCCTTACTCGGATCAAAGTTCAGAACCGTTTTATTCAGAGGTCTAACTTCCAGCAGACCTGAAGTACCCATGCAGCTATAACCACTAATCCCATAAGCACTGTGCAGCACTTCCTTCAATCACATCTAAACACTGTCTACTGTCAGAGGTACAATACTGGATTAGACATATCATCATTATGATATGGGATGGCAATTTATATTTTCCCAAGCTCTGCCTTTGAAATTATGCTAATTCATTGTTCATTACATAAAAACTGCAGAAATATAACATACCTCTTTTGCTTTGTAGGAATGCAAAACATTTCTCCTAGAATTCACTTCATTTTCTCAATTATAACTGCAAATGTGAGATTCACATAGGCCTTCAGGGTAAGAAAGAGAAGAATGAAAATTAGGACTTGTCTGTCTATAGTTTGCCTTAGAAAAAATCGCCTTTTGAAGACTGTTTTGTCCTGCTTGTTCTGTTCAGTACAATTAGCTTGATGTAATTAGGTTTTTGAGTTCAATAGGATTAGCTTGATGGGCCAGCTCTGACATTTTTTTCTTTTATTCTCCTCTTATGACATAATACAAATTACTTGAAAAAGTAACTTAGCTGTATTTTTAATCCATTTTGTCATAGAGGGAACATTGACTTACTATGAAAAACATTCTGAATTTCCTTGACTCGGATACCTACACTTGAAATCCAGTATTTTTAATGGTTATTTTTTTTTAATTTTTAATGGTTACAACATACAGCTGAGTGCAAGTACTGTGATCCTTTTACAAGTACTTCACAGGCTAGCTTTATGACCTTGTGGCTCATTTGAACACTCCAGTAAAAGAATCTGGATCTATGCTAAGGTTTTTCAGAATCTTATTTTGTATAACCCTGCAAAGCATTTATGCTAGTCACTTTTGTGGCACATTTCTACCCTTTAAAGTATAAACTATTAAAATACATGATTTTATTAGGCTGTGTCTGCTAAGAAACGTCAAGAAGTTCTTAATGGTTTCACTGACCATACATTAATGTTCCTCTTCAAAGCATGAAAATCTTTAATTCTATCATGAGTATGACACCATCCTCTGTCTTCATAGCTAGTAACAGTAAATTTAAATATTCTAGACAAAACATTTGTACAGAGACTTTTTTCTTAAGTTAAACAAAATGATGTGTTAATTAGAATAATATGGTAATAACACACCTACAAGTGTCAGCAATCCCTACAATTTAAAGCATCTTTTATAAAAAAATAGTTTAATTATTAAGATGAACACTTAAAAACATTGATTCTATATGCTGTATTTGTTGACTGAGAACATGTATCTTTATTTTGAGTTATTTCTAATTCTAGCAGACTCAATTAGTGACACAAACCCACGAAAACATATTAGTATATGTTTGCCTTTGATGGAAAAAACCATTAAAAATCCATGACACTGGTCATATTCAGAGTAAGAAATTTATATATAAAGGTAAGCATAAATTTAATCTCATGTCCGAATTGGGATCAGACTGGATTTTTCTTTAGTCAATGCTGAAGCCTATTAAAGCATGTAAACACCAATATGACCAGGATTTCTATGACTGTCATATGTTTCTGATGAATTTTTCCCATCATTAATTCTTGAATATTAAGATCTTTATTGATAGGGAATTCTTATACATGTAACTCTGTAAACCTCTTTGTGTCCTTAATTTGTATTAATTGTATTTTTACACTAGATGTACCTATTTGATTCATCTCATGTACTATCAAACATTTGGCAGCAAAGAGGTGATAATTTCTGATGGTTAACTTCCGTATTCTGAATAGTTGCTTTGGTTTTCTTTATACCAATTTCAAAACAGCCAAGCACAGCATTACTTGTAGGTTTTTTAGCAATAATCACTTACCTACTCTTCCACCAAACCTTACTCTTTCTTCTTTCCCACCACTTCTTTCTAGTTTTTGTTCCTCATAGATTGAATGATACTTTCTTTTACATGCACCTCACACTCCCTGGAGTTGTTGTCTCCTTGGAGCAGTGTCAAAACTCTGTTTATGGTAAATCGTGCACAGTTCAGCTGCTTCATTACATGACAATGCACACATATTTTCCAGAGAAAACAGACTCACTCGTACCTGTTTAGGTCCATATTCCAGACCACTCTTGGATTTTACATGCTCCTACCACTGTTCAGGAAATCGTTAGCTACTTGTTTTCTCTGGTACACTTCCAATGCTGGACAAAACACTTTGAATAAAAAATGCTATTGTGATATGTCAAAGGTGGGAATTGTTAATATTTTACTGAAAAATCATTGTATTTGAATATACACTCATGTTTTTTGCTCTTTTAATCTAGTCACTCAAGATGCTAAATACTTCTGTTTTAACTGCTTTCTGTTTAAAAATGCTGCTGTGTTTTTTCCTGTTCCAAATTGCAACTGAACACCACCTGAGAAGGTGTAATAGGATATACAACCTCAGCAGGAGCCCTACCCTTGAAAACTGAATAGGAGCGCAGTAAGCATGAATAGCAATTTTTCCAAAGGACATCCTCAAAATTACTAAGTGTATACGTTGATTTAATTTTTTGATTTAAAATCATGCTTCTTTCTGTAGTGAAAATCATCTCCAGTTACAGTGCATAGAAAACATACTGACCCATCTATGCTCATCAAGTTTTTCCATAGTGTTTTTGACACAGGCACAGGATGACTTGAGTCTACAGCTTCTAAAAACCTAACGGATGAGTCTAACCTGCCTTTCTCCTTGCTATTTAAAAGTAAGCTGCAATTGTAACACTGGCACTGGGACATTAGTTTTTGCTTTATGCTCTCTTTCAGAAAGAATCTCACCATGGAAAACTTAAAGGGTCTAACTTATTCATTCCAAGTTTTCCTTATTATATTTGGGGGGTTTATATTTTGTCATCGCTCTGAAAGAAGATAATTAAATTGCAATACTATCAAGCAAAGGCACTGCAGTTAAAGAACACATCATTTTTTCTTCTGCCATTGGAAGAAAAATCTCTCTACAGCTACCTGCTGGTGTTCAGAGTGTCACCAGCTCCATGCTTAGAGAAACGCCTGTGCCAGGAAAAGCAATTTCACACAGAGCTGGGCTTTTTGTGCCTGCACTGTGGATGCTTTTTGCTAAATCTAATCTTCTAATTAGGCTCTGCATGACAATGAGGTAACTTTGGTAGTCTGAAAATGCTGCTTTTTGATGTTGTCTCTGCTACATGGTTGCCTTGAACTCTCAGCTGTCAGAATCATTTGGCTTAACCAGGAAGGCTAAATGTTTAAAAATGCATTGTTATTAGATAGGGGAGCTAAAGGCCACTGGTGCTTCTCCTATTCTTCTAATTTTGAGGCAGTGTCTCTGAGACACCATAAATAACTAGAGCTATGCATTCTGCTGACAAGTATCAAACTAAGCAAGTATCATATACTAACATATATTTATCTAGATTTGGTCTAGATAGATATATTTATCTAGCTTTTCTTGGTTATATAGATATTTGTTTTTTCAGTCTCTCAGCTCTAGAAAATTATTCAAATTCTTAAAAAATCTAACCTGACATTTCCATCTGATTCACTAAAAATTCATGCTTCAGGTTTTTTTTTCTTCTAATGATTTATGTTTTATGATCATACAGTGTTATGACAGTTAACATGAGAAAACAGACATATTTCAGAAACAATTAAATTACTTTAATGACATATTAATAATAAAAGAGAAAGAGAATAATGAAATAGATGCAATATATACAACTATATACAAAATTGTATCAAGCTCTCAGGGCAATGTCACCAGCAGGCACTGGGGAATTTCCAGACTGGTAAAGTGAGAACTGAGACTGGTGACATCTCCAATGGGAACTAGGTTCCAGAACACTGCGATGGGGATCAAAAGGAGACACACTGACACTGTCTGACCATGACAGAATTGAGAGGGAAAGGGAAAGGGAAAGGGGAAAAAAAAGGAAAAGAAATGGAAAAGGAAGGGAAAGGGGAAAAGAAAGCTTTCCTTTTTTATTTTAATATAAGAAAGCCAAGAATTTAGGACTTGTTCTGAAGTAATCGGCTGGAACTCACCTAATTCTCTCTTCCCCAATTATTTTTCAAAGGCTTTAATTTACACTATGTAGGCAAAACTAAACAGTTAAACACATCTGTGCAGCCATATATTACCATATTTTAAAGCACTTTTAATACACTAAGTTACTCCATATAACAGTCATGCTTATATGAAAGTTCCCGATGGCTTCAAAATCCTCAATTAGATTGAATATCTTTAATTTCTGACACTTCAATCATAATGAACAGCTAATTAATAGGCTAATAATAGGTGAAGCGTAATTTTTTTTTTTTTTTAAGATTGTTGTGGTTTAACCCTGAAGGCAGCTATTTAGCTGCTTGCTCACTCACCACCCAGTGGGATGGGAGAGAATCACAAAAAAGATAAAACATGGATTGAGGTAAAGGCAGTTCAGTGGGACAGAAGAGAAAATAATAATGATAAAAGAATACACAAAATAATGATGTACAATGCAATTCCTCACCACCTGCTGAGTGATGCCCAGACAGTTCCCAAATAGCAACTCCTGCCCTGGCCAACTCCCCCCAGCTTTCTATGCTAAGCATGACATCACATGATATGAAATAGCCCTTTGGCCAGTTGAGGTCAGCTGAACTGGCTGAGTCCCCTCCCAGCTTCTTGTGCTCCCCCAGCCTCCTCCCTGGCAGAGCAGATGAGAAACTGAAAAGTCCTTGACTTAGTTTAAGCCCTGCTCAGCAACAACTAAAACATCAGTATGTTAACAACATTATTCTCATCCTTAATCCAAAACAGCATTGTACTAGCTCCTAGGAAGAAAAGTAACTCTATACCAGCCAAAACTAGGACTATTTTTTAACGTGTTTTCTTTTCAAAGATAGCTTAATGTTCGTTGTTCAAAAGATGTTTAGTCACTCATAGATTTTACTTTAGGTGTATTTATAAATTGGGCACTTAGCATTCTTAAATTCTGACAATAATAAGAAATTTGCTAAACCTTGATGTGAATCTAAAGAGATCTATTTTTTTTGTATATTTCACAGATACTTTCACATATTTTCTGGCATAGGTGGGTCACGAAGAAGGAGTGATAGGAGTGAAGGACAGAAGAAGAGAAAGGGAAAGAGATGTTTTTTGTTTTGTTTTAATTGTCAGTGGAGTGCAATTAAAGACTGAATAAATGTGGTACTGGAATTCTTAAGTAGGATTAGCCATTTAGACTAAATAACTGCTTCCACAAGTTTTCAGCTGTAATTTCACTCATTTAAGTGTAGCAATAAAATTTTCCTAAAAGAGCCTGTGTATAGGTCTTGATTTAATTTGATGATTTTGGGCCTCTGGAATTATTTGACTTCAGGAAGTTTCAACCTAAATGCCAATGGGTTTTTTTGTGTCTTGTTTTGAACTTTTAGAAGATTTTATTTATTGAAGCTTAAAAGGGACCAGTAACAGTTAAAGTGTAATTTTAGCATGTCATATTAACCACTTTAAGATTGCTATTAACCATATTTAAAGATTGGCGTATAAGAAAGGGACCCAGAGCTATTAGTAATGAAATGGCTGGTTGTTCTCTTCAGGAACAGGTCATAGAGCATGTCCCTTGACATTCAATGTACAGGTACAGCTACAAATTAAACATGTTATTTGAGTCACCATTGTTCTTCAATAGCATAACTCTCATTCAGACTGCATTGATTTCTGTTTGTATTATTGTTAGGGAAAACAAATGTATTCAATTTGGCAGATATATTGCGATTGTTAAATCATAAGGCATTGCATTCACACAGAATCACAGAATGATATACAAATATATAAAACGATATGCTATTTTTCTTCATGAATGAGAAAAGGTTAAGGATCTGAGATATTAGTACCATGACCTTCTTCGATATTTAGAATATGAATAAGTAAAGTATGATGATATTTTGTAAAGTTGGGTGAAGAAGAAAAGAAACATCTTGTTTGTAGGTATTTTTCTTATTATGAGATCACAGATAACAATACAGCCAAAGAAAACACATTTCTATAACTCCACGTCTTTTCCTTGTAATTTTTTGCTAATGAAACAATGTTGCAAAACTAGCAAGGAATATTGAAGGTTTGCTAGATCATTTACATCCTTCAGTGGATTTAATGGGTATATAAGGATCAAACAGAAGTTGTTCCTGTTTTTTAAGCAGGAGTTATATTGTCCCACTGAAGAAAGGTTTGTACTCCTGTAGAATGTAAAAATTATCTCTAATTTTGAAACATCATTCTCTATAGGAGGCATTTACATGCAAATGGCTCTGATGCTGGTGGCAAAATTCAGCTTCCTGCGTTAAGTAGCTAGATCATGCTTGAAAAGTAAGAGGCACCTTGAGGTAAAAGCTTGGTGGGCAGCTGCTTGCATCAGTACTGAAAAAAGCTGAGTTTGAAACTGTGCTTTCAGCTCTTCTGTTTCTGCATCCTAGATATCCCTCTCATGCAGGAAGCTCAGCACATTTGAAATTCATGATCTCTCCAAATGCTCACATCCCCACCATTCAGGAGACTGTAATAATTATAATCAAAGCACATGACCAAGTAATAACTCCAGTTGTTTGTCTTAGATGGCACAAGAACTTTTTTGAGTGAAAATTAGAGAAATAAAAAAGAGTTTACTCTCTCACAGTTAACTTAAAATAAATGGTCAATTCTAGGGGAGAAGATTTGATTTCACAAGTATTCTGAGGAGAGCACACACATGTCACAGGCTATCTGAGCTTTAACAATCAGCATTCGTTTGTATTATGGCAAGATTTTCATAATGGTTGAGGGGATTTAAAATTGTCCCATTGACCAAGAAAAATCTACTTAAAATCACTTGAATCCTTGAGAAATTGTCACAATGCCGTTATAGTTTGATACTGGTTTTGTCTGTGTAGCTACTCATACTGCTTACTACATTGGCACTGAAGCACACATATTGTAGAACAAGAAGTCAGGCCATGTGACCACAAATGTCTATAAAAGGACATGGTTATATGGGCAAATCAAGAGTAATTTCACTGTTTAACTGCCATATTGCCTCCTTTTCACAAACAGTGTAAAATCTAATCAACTGGAAGGAAAGAATATTTTTTTTTCTTTTAGTGACTGACTTATTCACAACTCCAATAACTGCATTAGAGTTAATAAGTAGTCCTCACACATTCAACAAGCACAGGCATATCTCATTTGCCATATTTTAGGGAACCAGCTCTCCAAGTTTCAAAAAGACCCGTATGTGTGCTTCTCTAATATAAAGAGTTTTACAAGCAGCAGTTTGTTGAGTTTTTCCTACATATCTGGTAAACACTTTGTTAGCTCTGTCTTACATTTATTATTGCTAAGGAGACGGTTAATTCCATTAATGTATTATAAATTAAACGAACAACTTCTGTTAAATCATATTTTTCTAGCATAAAATACACTGACACCTCCTTTTTAAAACTATTCCATTCTTTTCTTATTACTTCCACAACATGCCTTTCTTTCCCTGTTCTATATGATAGAGAGTACTGCAATGAGTAAATTAGAAAATGTTAAGTAAGTTACTGTGGACTAAGTTAAGGAGTATATTTAAAGTGCAAAATCTCTTCTGGGTTATGAACGTGTTGTGAAAATCCTTTTAATTTAACCTAAAGCTGGCAAGGATTCTCCTAATTAAGCACAAAAAGTTAACTTTCAGTGGTTTACTAAATAATTACAACTTGATTGTGTTTATTGAAACTAGTATTTTTACCGTCTTTATGCTGGTGTTTACTATGTTCACAGTGGTATTTCACTGTAAAGCTTCTGTTACTTGTGAAATTCTAGTTTACTTCTAATTTATTTTAACCCTTATACTGTGCCGGGTGAACACTGTCATGTCAGTGAACCTGACAATAAATACTTCCATGAGCAAAGATACTTGAATGCTCCCTGTTGTATAGAAAGCTGGCCTGCAAAGAGAAACCAGCCTAAGCTCATACGTATTAGAAGTATGAAAGGGTTGAAAAGAGGGAGGGTTTTGAGTCAGAAGCAAACACTGTAGTTTCTGGGATACTTTGTGTACAAAAGGACAGTTGGTCCTAATTTACTCATTTTTCTTCACTTCCTGACATTTGTAAAATGGAGGAACCTCTGGAAATACACAGCTGTTTGTAAAACCTCATTGCCCAAATTCTATTTTGCCAAGACTCAGGCGATAGACAGAATAAAAGGAGAAAAGCAACCTGTGAAGAAGCTCCTCGCACCACCACCGTTCTCTGGTACAAGCTGCTGTCACCTGGGGATCTCTGTTAATTAGCAATTTTCCTCCAAAGCACGCATGCTAACTGTGGCGTACTGGAAATCTGGGCATGATCCTTTCTGCTTCTGCCTGCTTGGACTGTGACATGGGTGAGACCTTTCCCTGCTCAGGCAATGATCTGCTGTTCCCCTTCAATGTCAGTGTGTTGCTAGAGAAGCTCTAAGTTGGGAATTTATAGGGAGATTGGATTTCTTTTTATTTTAATTTGTATCAGCAGGAAACTGATGAGTGAAAGGATTAAAAGATTCAGGATTCAGTGGATAGATGCATAGCTTATAATTTTACAGGGACTGTAAAATTATGTTTGTTCTTAGAGACACAATTAATTATTTAATTGTGAAAGAAACCTTCCACATCAGAATGAGGCAAGTAAGGGTGCTGCAGGCTTTTACAGAATCCTGGTACTTCAATAGTTTTCAGTTAACTGTGGACACAAGCAACAATAAAATTCATTATGGATTTGGAATAATGTTCCTGTCCTGTACTTTTCACATTCTGCTGGAAGTCTGTAAAAACATGTATTGATGCCAATTCTGAGAAGTTTTCCTTTTGCTTCAGTAGCCTGTCTTTGCAAACAGATTGCCCTTGCTCTCTTTGATGTATATATATTTAAAGAATAATTATCTGCAAATGTATTGCAGCATTTTTTCCCACTGCAGGGCTATTGTTGGTGTAGTAATTTCAGTATAGCTGTCTGCTTGCACCTTTGTAGTCACATCTCTCTCTTGCTCTGCCTTTTAAGATCAGAGATGTAGTTCAGCCTTTCCAAAGTGAAAGTTGTTTATATGTGTATGTGTTTATATGAAAAGCATCAAGGAATACTTCATATGTTGTTTCAATACTGTATACATTCTTTTCTCTGCCAAAGTGGAAGAATTTGTTTACCTGTTTAAAATTAGTCCATTACCAACTCAGAGGGTCAGTTAGCTTCCTCTATGTAAATTTCTAATGTTTCTTTTGTTGACAGAAATTGCTTTCTATGGAATTTATTTGTAAGATCTGAACTGACCTTGCTTTCCAGCTGTCTTTTTCATCAAGATGACAGAAATGCCATTATGAAATTTATTATTTGCAGAGAGACAAATGTAGGAGAAAGATGGTGTTTAAAGGCAAAGCTAATGTCGTAAAGAAATACTATTTTTTTTTTTAGTAGAATGAGATTTCTGACAAATCATTTCACATCTGATGTTGATTTTTGCATGCTGTAGTACTGTGATTTGGGATAATACATGATCAGTCAGAGACTGTACTGTGTATTGTAGTGTACATTTAAGTAGAGTTAACAGCACTCTAGTGTAATTAGAGTTCCACTGGGGAAGACTGCCTGTGTTTTAAAAACTTGAGTTGCTAAGACATACACTTCTAATGTACTGTTTTATCTGCTACACAGGATGAGAAATTAGGCAAATAATATTTCTTCCATTTCCATTTAACAATATTCATTCATTTTTTATTTATTATATGAACATGTATGGGGAACTTTTCACCTTTTTTTCTGGGTTCTAGCTCCAGCTAGAAGTCTTAAACGCTGTTTCAGAGACTCCTTGAGTATGGCTTGCAGTATGGTCCTTCATCAAACACCACAGGGCTACATTTCTGATACTGCAGTCTGTGGACTGCTGCTGATGTTAGATAGCTTTCTGATGTTGATTATTTATCTTTGAAGAAACTCTTTGCATAGAATAGACTGTGTATTTTCATAACTATTCAGGAAAAAGAGGAGTAAGTCTTTCTGCCTCTTGTATGAGCCCTGCTTTTCCTACTGAAAGGATAGTAATTGGTGGTGCTTTGGCATTGCATGGATCTACTACCCACTGGACAAGAATAAACTCCTTGTCTTTACTTACTAATAATGTAATTAGTTTTGGATTTTTCATGGGTGAGTGCCATAGTATTTAAAAAAAAAAAAATGAGGTCTCCTGCTTACTGGGTATTGCTTATTATTTACTGATTTCAGGCTATACCTTAAAGTCATTAAATGTTAATGTTCTGCATTATCAATGCTGCTTCTATAGAATATGTTCAGGTGCTAGTACACGAAGTCAGTAACAGCTACATGGTATTGATTATGAAATATTGGTAATGTGATTCTTCTTCATTACTGTATCTGATTTTTCAATCACAAAGTCTGCATCACTGTTCACAGGATGCTTGCTTATATGTATGAGCTATTTTTCAGAATCACCTTCTTTATTTAGACAGAAGGATATGCTTTTTGTGAGATCTTGACAATTTTCTGAATTGAGAATATCCTTTGCAAGATAACTCCATACTAATCTTTAATCTAAGTCATGCCCAGTTTTCATCTGTATATCAACAGAGCAAGCAAATATGATACTATGTCATATTGGCACAGCAGCTCTAAGTAGATAGTACATTTAATAATACCATTGCGTAAAGGTTAAGGCTTATATAAATCCTGCCAGTTTAGGGAGATAGCATAAGTATGCCTTTTTAAATTATCATACTGGGATCTAAAATACACTTTCTGTTATGCTTTTCTTTATCTGTATTTCATTTGTCTATGAGAGATAGAGAGGAAGGACTAAGAGAGGATTTCTGTTGAATTTCTGTAGTAATTTGCCCCCTGTGGAACAATATGTTTTAATCTCACTATGAGTCCTCCTCCTGAACCAAAGCCCTAAAGGTAAAGTGATAGAAGATGTGTGAGATCAGAAACATTCCTGAATGTAAAATGATACGCTTCTGTAAACTCTTAATCCATTCTCAGGCATTGTTCTCTTGCTTAGAAGGACTGATTGGGAAAAACATGCTGCATGGTCCTTTGATGAAGTTGCTTTTTTCACAGCAGTCAGGATCTGATTCTGAAGATATCTGTGATTTCTGTTTATAGGCAGGTATGTTGATTTACCTTTTCCTTTTTTGCTATTCCTGTTTAAAAATTTTAGTAAATTTTTGATATTTTTTCTTCTCGTACCCTGGAAGTCCAAGCAGTTACTGCTTTCTTTACTAATTGTTGGCTGCAGCTTAAGCTGTACTTAGTGTCTTACTTAATTAAGTAGTGGAGGGACGTGTGTATGTGTAAATGGAGGGGAAGCAGAAAAGTGGAAAAGAAAAAAAAAAATATAGATGTAAGGAAAGAATTGCATCTCAGAATGTCCCTTAGAGCGAATATTTTCATAATTTTCCTAGAGACCACCTTCTACAACTATTTAAATGAATGTTTTATCAACAGGATTCAGAAGTTCACAAGGAACTTTTTAGTTGTTAACTAAATGCAGAAGTTCTTTGGTAAATGCTAGCATAAATATCAATGAAATATTGTGAAGATGAGTATTTTTAAATTCCTGTGTAATTACCATTCATAATTGTTTATAAATATAGTCAATGAAGGCCAATGAGCAGTTCAGTGTTAAACTCAGATCTTACAATCAAACTATTTGTTGGTCCACAAACTCTTCCATTGCCAAATAACGGGGTAGGTTTGAACGTGAAACTGATCGGCGTTTTTATACTTCCTGATTTGTTTCTCTCCTTGCATACAAGGAAGGATTTAGGGAGCACCTTGAAGAAGCAGGGTATATAACTTTCAATACCTCTGCTCTTATAAACTCAGAGGATGTTTCTATACTGTGCAGGACTGGTGGAGGGGAACACTTACCTTGTGGATTTCTGCTTTGAGGACCATGGCTTGTATCAGGTCTCATGGTTAAAAACTACAAAGCACAACACTTGTATCATCCTGGAACCCCTTTTCCTTTCAAATATATCTCATGACAATTAGGGACTTGACTAATTACTTCTGAGACCTGCAATAGAATCCTTACAATAAGGATTCCTTCTAAAGTCTCTGTTGAAATTATCCTTCTGTTCTGGGCATGGGTTAGGGCTCTGGAAGATAGGGGCGCTCAAGAGAGCTGGATGATATTCAAATACCTCTTTCTCCAGGCTCAGGATCGGTGCATCCCTAAAAAAAAAAACCCAAAAAAACACAGGCAATGGAAGCAGGAGGCTTGTGTGTTTGAGCAGAGAGCTTCTGAAAAAGCCTAAGTGGAAGAAGAAAATTTAAACTGAGTGGAAGAAGGGACTGACCACTTGGGAAGATTGTAAGAATGCCGTTAGAGTATGCGGGTATGAAGTGAGAAAAATCAAGGCCTCCTTGGTGTTAAAATTGGCAAGGGATGTCAAAGTAAACAAGATTTCAACTATATTGGAGGTAAAAGGAAAATGAGAGAAAATGTGGGCACACTGTTCAATGAGACAGGCACCATGGTGACAGAGGATGCAGACAAGGCAGAATTGCCGAATGCTTTCTTTGCTTTACTACTCAGGCCAGCCTTCAGGAGCCACAGACTTTGGAAGAAACAGAGAAAGTCTGGACGAAAGAAGACTTCCCCTTGGTTGAGGAAGACCAAGTTAGGGAACAGTTAAGTACACTGGATATCCATCTATATGTGGGTCATGATGGGATGCACCTGTGAGTGCTGAGGGGGCTGTCAGAAGTCATTGCTGGGCCACTGTGCATCATCTTTGAAAGGTCCTGGAGAAAACACAAGGTGCCCGAGGACTGGAGGAAAGACAATGTCATCCCAGTCTTCAAAAAGGGCAAGAAGGATGACCCAGGAAACTACAGGCTGGTCAACCCCACCTCCATCCCTGGAAAGATGATGGAATGGCTTGTTCTGGGCGTCATCTCAAAGCATATGGAGGAAAAGAAAGCTATCGGATGTAGTCAGCATTGATTCATCAAGGGGAAATCATGTCTGACTGACATGATAGCTTTCTACAATTGCATGACTGCATGGATAGGTGAGGGGAGGGTGGTGGATGATGTCTGCCTTGAATTCAGCAAGGCTTTTGACTCCATCTCCTGCAGCATCCTCATAGGTAAGGTAAGGTAAGATGGTAAGGTAAGATAGATAATTATGGATGAGATGAATGGATAGTGAGGTGGATTGAAAACTGGCTGAAAGACAGAGCTCAGAGGGTCGTGATCAATGGCACAGAATCTAGTTGGAGGTCTGTAACAAGTGGTGTTCCCCAGGGGTCAGTATTGGGTCCAGTCCTCTTCAACATATTCATCAATGACCTGGATGAAAAGATGGAATGTACCCTTAGCAAATTCGCTGATGATACAGAACTGGGAGGGCTGGCTGACACACCAGAAGGCTGTGCCACCATACAGCCAGACCTGGACAGGCTGGAGAGTTGGGCAGAGAGGAACCTGATGACATTCAACAAAGGCTAGTGTGGGGTGCTGCACCTAGGGAGAAATAACCCCCTGCACCAGTAGAGGCTGGGGACTGACCTGCTGGAGCGCAGCTCTGAGGAAAAAGAGCTGGAAGTTCTGGTGGGCAATAGGATTCCCATGAGCCAGCAATGTGCCCTTGTGGCCAAGAAGGCAAATGGCATCCTGGGGTGCATCAGGAAGAGTGTGACCAGCAGGTCCAGTGAGGTTATCCTGCCCCTCTACTCTGCCTGGTGGGGCCTCATCTGGATTACAGTGTCCAGTTCTGGGTTCCCCAGCTCAAGAAGGACAGGGAACTGCTGGAGAGAGTAGAGCAGAGGGCTACAAAGATGATTAGGGGCCTGGAACATCTCTGTTATGAGGAGAGGCTGGGTCTTTTTAGTCTGGAGAAGAGATGGCTGAGGGGGGATCTGATCAACACCTATAAATACTTAAAGGGTGGGCTGGTCTTTTTTCAGTGGTGCCCAGTGAGAGGACAAGAGGAAATGGGCACAAACTTGAGTATAAGAAGTTACACCTGAACATGATGAAGGACTTCTTTACTTTGAGGGTGGCAGAGCACTGGAATGGGCTGCCTAGAAAAGCAGTGGAGTCTCTGTCTCTGGAGATGTTCAAAACCCACCTGGACAAGTTCCTGTGCAGCCTGCTCTAGGTGGAGATGCTTTGGCAGGGGAGTTGGACTAGATGATCTCTAGAGGTCCCTCCCAAGCCCATATTATTCTGTGATTCTGTGAAACAACTTTGCAATCTTCAGCTTTTATCATCATTGAAAGCTTGCAGAAGCAAATTGAATCCGGTTCCCAAAGTTAATTGTGTTGAGTGTTTGTGCAGCGTAGATTCCAATCTGTAGACAATGAAGAGAAAGAATGCAATTTGACAAAATAGATGTAAACTTGTAATTTTTAACTATTTCCTTGACTGACAAGTTTTTAATTACCAGAAATTTAATTTTTACTGAAATGAAAACACAGGTAATTGCCTGATAATAGAAAAGAATAAAAGACTTCATGTTTATTTTTTGAACTGCTACGAACACATATGAACAGTTTCATTCTGTTGCATAATTACTATGCTAAAAATATGTATTATTTGCAAAATTGGACCTAAATTTTCACCTTAAAATCTGTATTTCTATGATAAATTTCCTAGGCATGGAAATAATGAAAAAGCTTGATAGGAAAAGTCAACTATATTCAATAAAGCTATATAAAATGTTTCCAGCATGTCTTTTCTTTTTGGCATTGTAGAATAATTCATTACATTTCACATTTCACTTTTTTTTTTCCCTTTTTTATTTTATCCCCTCAAGAGGTCAACTTGGTTGCATTTAATTCATTGAAGGTTTAAAAATGGAAGAACAAAGAATCCTAGAAAAAATGATGCATCCAAAATTTATACTGTCATTATCATACAAAGGGGACTTCTTTCACCATATCCTCACTTGCAGTAGCAATTTGGTAAATGTAGGTTCTTATCTGTCTCTTCCACATCCATTTATTGAGTCCCAAGTTTGAGGAAAGTCTCCTATTAGTTACCTCTGTGGAAGAGCTTTCTTTTGAAGTAGCACTAGTGAAATGGAATATGATAATACAGCTGACAAAATACTTTAATTTTTGTGTTTGATGTGGTCTTCTTTGGTAAGTTGCCAGCCTGACAATACTTTGCATTGTTATGGATTTTACTAACATATGATTCAATGAAAGCATTAAACAGAATTGTTCAATAAAAGCATTAAACAGAATTATTTTTAATAAATACTCCCCTGACAGCTCTTAACCTTTCTACTACTTGATTGCATGTTATCTTTTTTTTCTTTGAAGAACATCAGATTTGTCTGTTATGACTTGATTTACACAAAATCTAGATTTATTTTTGCCCACTTTCTCTTTTCTCCATCTGTGTAATTATTGGTGTCAACAGCCATCTTAAGATTTTCTAGAATCCTATGTCAAATTAAGGTTGTTGTGGTCACCTTGACTACCATTTTTCCAATATAGGCACTACATATATTGTATAAGCATGTAACTCCTGCACTGTTTATTAGTTCTTCCTTTCCCGTTGAATTTAGAGCTTCACCTTTTATATTGGACTAGCCATTTTAGGTGGCTTTTATCATGAAATAAAACCATGTAGATCTGTAACTGATCCTTGACCATGTCACAGACTCTAATAGCACACATGGAAGCTGCTATAATGTTTTATCTTGCTATGTAGGCCAGACACTATGTGAGTTTTCAATATGATACCACTTACATAAGCCTTGTTAAACATACATAATACGAAATACACCCTCTTTCCATACAACTGGAAAGAGAGTGTAAATAAAATCTCTTCCCAAAGCAGGAAAAAAAAAAAAAGTAGTTGGAGCATCTTCAGCTCTGCACAATGTATTGAATCTGATTCTATGATCTGTAAAAAAGCAAACAGCAGTCGTTGCTGAGAAAGGAAGACATCTGCACTGCTTCCAGGCCCATTTACTTCTGGAGTATTCTGTTCACAGAGGGAATGGGATTGTGCCACTGACCATGAGTAATCAGGACATTTTAGAAGGAGAAGGCTAGATGGACAACTGATTTATTCATTCTGAATACCCTTTGAACTCTATAAAGACAGCAGACAAACAGACTGTCAGGCAGACAGATAGACAAAGATATCTTAAAGTTATTACTCAGGAGACTGTCAGTTCTGTTCAGGTCATGATGCAGCAGTACTGACGTCATGGGCAAGCCAGGCTCTGTCAGATAATCACAGAAACCAAAGTCCCAATAAAGCAAGGCTAATTTTATATTTGTCAGCAATGAGTCACACTGAAGCCTTCAGAAGTGGTCTTCTGTACTGAACGTCCAACAGCAGTTGGAGTGAATAAAATTAACTTCTCCAGTTCGGTTAAAAGGACTCCAGTGTGTGCTTACCAGGATCACTCTTTGACATGACCAGCAGCAAAACAGGTGGGATGACTCACTCTTAAAAGTGCTCCTGATCTAAAGTGAGTATTAGGCTAATGCGTAAGTTACATGACAGATGTTGCTGATTCTATTCTTCTACCCAAGTGATACTTTTCAGATGGGTCCTTCAGCAGAATTTTGATTGCATCTGCATTTTTATAAACTTAAGACCCACATTATTTTGTCTTTCCATAGAGTACTTAGTGTCACATCTTAAATGCCAATGTTAAGGGGTTATATATCTAAAGTAAGACTGTAATAGTGATAAGTTACATTGTGAGATAATATATCCACACAAAAAGGGAACATTATCTTTCAGTTTGTATATCCAGGACATATTTGCAGTCTTTGCTGTCAGCTGTTATTACATGATTCATCCATTCCCACTGTAGTTTGCCAGAATACAAAGAAGCTTATTCACATCAGATGTTGATAATCATGTGACTTAAACTGGATTAACGCTAAACAGTCATAAGGCAAATTATTTGGTCTTGGAAGCCAGTTTATGTGGGGAAATAACATAAATGATAGCTAATAATATGACTACAAGAAAATGGCCATTTGCTTATCAAAATGTTAGTTCTTCATGAAAAACGTCCCTTATTTCCCATAATGATTTAAGCAATTTAAACTCCAAGATTAAAGTTACCATGTTTTTATTTCTACTCCAGGCCTTATTTATCTGCTTTTTCAATAAAGAGCTTGAAGTTCATGTTAAATCTTCCAGTTTGAGGAAATTCTGTTAAAAAAAAAAAAAAGAAAAAAAAAAGAAAAAAAAAAAGGAAAAAAAAAAGAAAAAAAAAAGGAGGAACAGAATATTTAGAATATTATGGAGAAAGATTAAATTCTTTGAAGGCCACAGTATGAATGCAGTACTATTTCATTCAATTTTCTGTTCTACTTGTGAAGTTTTATCAAAGCTGGGAAATTATAGGTTTAGTTAATGTCTTTGGAATAGGGATCATAGACAATAGTTTAATGCAGAGACACCATTTACTTTATTTATAACAAAGTTTTAGAAGTCTATATATATCATTTTCTGAGAGAACTGTATTTTGGTGTATTTCAGGTGATGAGAACCACGAGGAAAGAAAGCTGTGTTATTTTTCTCTTTTTGTTACTTTATGGTAAATATATGGTATTCTTTCAGATGCAGTAAAATTCTTCTTTTTTTTTTTTTCCATATAAAGCATGACCATGGCTATTTTTCTCCTGTTAGTATACTAACTGCCATTTCTCTCCCTATTATCTCATTACCACTCTTTGATATTTAAAATGATCTTTTCGCTTTCTGCTTAAACAAATGGATTGTAAATCTGATATTCTGGTAGTACTTGCTGCTTTTGTGAAACAGATTTACAGAGTTCAACCTATGCAAATCTGTGCAGCTTGTCTTCTCAGACACTGTACTATAACTGTAATTATGTAATCACACCTGTGTAATTTTAGTAAATATTTTTAACTTATGGTTACATTGGCAATTTGAAGAAAATTCATTAAGACTATCAGAATATTTTTTGTTAAAATTTAAAATGGGTACTGCTTAGAAATCCAATGTAAAATGCAAGGTTTATTTACAGTAAAATAAATCTGAGACTATGCTGCTGGACAACTAACTATTCCATTGATCTGTTGTAAAAATCTACTCCCTAACTCTATAATGACCTCATAACGATGTGTACTCTAGGCTTATATGGACACACGTTAAGGTTTTGATGGTAGATTAATATAGAGCTAGTTGAACAGAAGTCTCGAGCACTGGTGTTTTAACAGCCCATGTCAATGAGTCACGCAGCTTCACCATACAAAATGAGTGAGCCACAAGATATTACCTAACAGCACCAATAATTTTAATAAATGTTCTTCTAAATAATTTCACTTTTAATCTAAAATGTTACTAGCAACACAAGTAATATAATAGAATCAAAGAATGGTTTAGTTTGAAAAGGACCTTAAAGATGATCTAGTGACATCCTGAACATTTCTTTATATAAACAGTGGAAACATTAGTACAATGACAAGAAAACCATAACTAGGTGATTAATGAAAATATTAATCAAATATAAATTAAATATTAATCAAAATAAAAATCAAAACTATGAAGAAAGAGGAGGAATCTGCAATTAATTTACAATACAAATCTCTTCTGGGAAAGGTAAGTAGTCATACAACAAGGTAAATCAAAGAAACATGAAAGAAGGTATCAGTACCCAGTCTGAAACCTATGTGTGTGTTCCGCTTTTGAATTACACATATTTGCTTAAAGGAAGCCTCACTGCACTTGGTCCCTTAATATCAAGCTCCTTCAAGTAACAATGATTTAGTGTTTCTAATTACAAAGGTTCATTAAAAGATACATTTGAAACAAGCAGTTGTTTACAACTTGTATTGTTTCAATTCCCATTGAGGAAAATAAGTTTAATTTCTTTTCACTCTCCCCCTCAACTGCTGCCAATTCAGTTTGCATTTACCAAGACATCAATTTCAAATATCACAAGTGGGTATAGAAAGAAGTTGTCATTCACCATACATTTCCCAGTAACTCTGTAGTATACAATGCCCACCTTTAAAGGTTTCCTTTATACCTGCAAAGAGATATAGGTCGTGTTCAGACAGATGGAAATATGCAGCATGTTTACTTCCCACTCAGTCACAGATGGAATTAATATAGATTTTTATGTTCTTTTACAAAAGGTCAAGAATTAGAAGAAAACTTTTGAAACAGAAGGCTGGCCCTGCTAAATGAATAAGCATACCTCAAAGGTGTATTTTGTACAGTTACCACAGCTATTGATAAATATTTATTGTTTAAAGTGTCTTTCTTATATATTTTTATAGCAACCACCATCATGCTGAAATGATTTTGTCATTACTAAGTTGGATACATTATAAAAAGAAATTAAAAATTTATTTTACGATGAAGAATTCAGTAGAATACACAGGTAAGTATCCCCTACTCCCTCCATTCCACAAGGAACAGAGCATCTAAGAAGAAAGAAAGCAAAAAAGATACAATGAAAAAAAAAAAAGTCAGTTATTAAGCTGTTTCCTCCTTAATTGTTGAGTTCTGATTTTTAGGGTAACTTACTATTGCATTGCTTTGTGTGTGAAGATTGTTGTTGATCCATCTCCTAATGATTTCGTCTAAATAATTAAGGAAAATAAATATATTGCATTTTAATTAAAATGACTTTTTCAGTAGTCTTCACTTTACAGTGATTTCATGATAATTTATTCCATACAGAACTGTTGAACTTTTGTCTTTTGACAGTCTAATTTGAAGCGGTTTTCCTTTCAAATATTTGCAGATAGCAAATCACAGTGAAGGTGTTTCATGCAACTCAAACACCTATGAGTAGCTGGAAACTACAAATTTTAAAATAAAACAAATGTTCACAAAAATGTTCATAAAGGCAGGAGAGCAAATACATACATATATCACTCAAAAGAAGCTGAAAAGTCCGCCAATTAACTTCTCTAATTGATTTTGTAGATAGATCTGGCAATTTCTCTGTCATGCACTGTGAAATTAAATGTCTGAATAGATGGAAACAGAGATGGAAAAAAAAACCCACCACCACCACAAAAGAAAAACAAACATTTGGATCACTGTTTGCTCTTCCTAACAGCAATAGGGTTCTTATGTACAGCCGGTTTGCTATGATGCCTCACAGTGCCAGTTAGTGAGAAAAAAGACAGGTAGTCCTCAGTCAACTGCATTTCAGTTGATATGGCTTCAAGTTACCTTGGCAATTGCTTTGTCACAACAAATAATACACATCAGCTTATGCGAAATGTTCTTCCATATTTAGCCTCTGACTTTTATATTTCTTTTCAAGTACTAAATGTTTAGGCTGGAAGATGAATGATTCACGTTAATTAAAAAATGAGGCTTTTCAGTTTGTGTGAAGGCAAGTGTACTGTTGTTGACTGGAGTATCTGCTAAAAGGTCATCAGATATGATACGACTGTATGCAATAAGACCAAACACCTCTTTTAGCTGACAAAATATTAGGCATCAGAAGGCCTTGTTTTGTAGTGATATCACTGGGTCTCAGAGTAGCTGAAGATGCAGTATTGGTTCTGCTGGTAGAACTGCTGCAGTCATCAGAAATGGGTAGATTTATCCAAAGCCTCCACATAAGCATAAGAAAGCGTCCCCTCTCCTTGATCACACAAGCACTACTTTTTCAGCAGAGCCAATCACACGATTATGCTTCAAGTATTTTTGGATAATGTTTTTATATATCCAATGAGTTAAGAGGCAAAACTGTTGGACTACATGGAGAAATATTTCATATTCATGTTTTTAACCTTACCAAAGATGACTGGATGGTATATGGCAGCTTCCACAGGGTTTACTTGCGGCAAAGAATGCTGTAAATGGTTTCAAAAACTCTTCTACACCAGTACAGCCAGTCTACCCTTACACTGCTAATGATTTGTGTGCTCTATTTTTAGGTACTGTGGAAGTAGGATACGTAATACCCTATCCTTACTATTTTGTCAAATTTGTTGATGAATATTGTTCTGATAAAAATCTCCTCTTCTCTTTTTGCTCTTAAGAAGTCAAGAAATAGGAAGCAAAAGAACAGAGGAAGAAATAGGAAGAAATAGGAAGAAATCTGTGAAACTATCGATTTGGGAAAACACTGATAAGGATGTTTTCCCATAATGCATAAATACACTGCAAAACTAATTGTCATACAATACCATGGAAACCAAAAAGTATATAAGGATTTCGGAACAAGAGATTAGGCAAGTTTATGAAAGATAGAACCGTTAGACACAACAGTCTGGATGAAGTTGGTGGGAGTGAGTCACTAAATTTTAGGTTGCCAAAAACAGGTAGGGGGAATGGCAAAGGCAAAATCACTCTACATGTACTTCAGCTTTTATAATATTTCTCTGAATATTTACTGCTACCTAGTACCAGAAACAGAGCAGGTGAACACTTGATGTAATTCAGTATGGCTTATATTTTTACTTTTAGACTTTTTCACGGGAGTAATCCTAACACATCACAGCCCACTGATGATCTTCCTCTCCAGACGTCCCCCCAAAAAGCCTTTCCTGTTAACTTTTCCAAGCATCTTTCTACAAAAATATTTGGTAGCTTTCTGTTTCTGCCTTAACTGTATAAACAAACAGAAAACCTGTTATCTCTATGGAAATGATTAAACTGGCTTCTGTCACCAAGATAAATGTTAGATTATAACAGCAATGCTACACTGAAATACTGAGATATTACTCCTTGCATTTATAGGGTGCTGATGAGTGTAATTTTCTCTTTCCAGTGCTATCAGACAAAAACGTTAATGATCAGAGGCATCAGTTAAGATCAAGAAGATAATCCTACTAATGCTGACCATGAAAAACAGTAAGACTCTTCAAAAGTTCAAGTCACACACAAACCTGTTCACACATAATTAAATGACTTGCAGAAAAAGAAAAGTGTACATCAGATCTTTATGTTGCAACCTTGGATTTAAAGAGCTACATCCAATAATATTTAATACATAGAGATATAGACTCTTGTAAGACTCATCTTGCGCTGGAAAGCTGGTATTTCAACGATTTGCAAGCACTTTGCTCAAAAAGTCCAGAATACTGACCATAGCCCAAAGATGTATGAAAATTTTTCTTTTATTCTGCTTTTTTTTTATGCACAGAAAGACTGTTTATATGCTTTAGAAAATAGCAGGTTTTGCTGGAAATTCTTGTGCAAGAGAGATATAGTTGGTTGGTTCCTATGGGAACAAATTGTGTTGCTTTCCTAGAAAAGCAACTGTAAAAAGTCAAAAAAGGGGTAGAAAAGGCAGGGAGGAAGATGAATGGTGATCAAAGCTCTAATTCTTTTGCATGATTCTCTTTTGAAAATCAGAGATAAATGAGCAGAAAGTGATTTACCAAGCAAATATCTGTGTCACACTTCAGTTAATACTTTCTTTTAAATTCTTTTTGTTTTCTTGTAAAGAACTGTCTTTGTTTAATCCCAGCTGGCAGCTAGAACCATGCAGCCACTTGCTCACTCCCACTTCTACCCCCAAAAAGAGTAAGGAGAAGAGGGAGAAAAGGAGGGGAAAGGAGAAAAAAAAAAACCTCATGGGTTGAGATACAGGCAGTTTAATAGAACAACATTAGAAGAGGAAAATAACAATAGTAATAAAGACACAAGTCACTCTCATTACCCAGTGAATTGGCACTGTCCCAAGAAGTGATCACGATACCCATCGCCTGACTAGCCTCATTTATGTAATAAGCATGACGTCAATGGTATGGAATATTCCATTGGCAATTCCATCATTCTGTCTAGGCTTCTTCTCAGCTTCTATGGACTTCTACCCCCAAAAAGAGTAAGGAGAAGAGGGAGAAAAGGAGGGGAAAGGAGAAAAAAAAAAACCTCATGGGTTGAGATACAGGCAGTTTAATAGAACAACATTAGAAGAGGAAAATAACAATAGTAATAAAGACACAAGTCACTCTCATTACCCAGTGAATTGGCACTGTCCCAAGAAGTGATCACGATACCCATCGCCTGACTAGCCTCATTTATGTAATAAGCATGACGTCAATGGTATGGAATATTCCATTGGCAATTCCATCATTCTGTCTAGGCTTCTTCTCAGCTTCTATGGGAATTAGAGAAAAATCCATGAAGTCCAGCATCAATAGTGCAACCACACATGTCAGAAAAGGAAGGAATGGACCTTTTCTACATGAGTTATTTTTAAGATATTTTTTGGAAATTCATAACATACATAAATAATAAAAACAAAAATTGGTTTATTAGATTTTTAGTTTGCTTTATGTATGAGTCTATACATGCAAAAAATATGTAAGAATGATTTCTCTGTGTAAACTGCATTTATGAAACAGACTAATTCCTTTCTAGGGGGTGAGTCAAAATGCTACAAAGAAATTACACCTGTTCCTTAAAAAAGGTCTCATGATCATGGCTTTGGCTCTAAGACGTAGAAAACATGCAACACCATGCCATCCTTCAGGAAAAAGGAGCAGGGGAAGGCTCCATGAGGGGAAAAGGACCCCTTGCCCTCTTGCCACCAGGCAGGAGGAGGGGAAGTAAGAGAAGATGAGAGGGAGTGGAAGCAAGTACCTGCTCAAAGCAGCAAGAGAGTCCCCTCTAGACCCCCCCTGCCTTCCCAGGTGCTTGTACAGAACAGGAACAAGGCTTTGGAGACAGAGGAGGAGGGGATCAAAGATACTGATAGTGGCTCATCCAGGGAGCTGCAGAAACAGCCAGGTCCATGTATTAAGACTGCCCCCGTGAAGAAAAAAAGGAAGGCAATAATTATAGGTGGTTCCTTTCTGAGGGGAACTGAGGGTCCCATATGCAGACCAGACCCTTCCCAAAGGGAGGTCTGCTGCTTCCCAGGGGCCTGTGTTAAGGATATTACCAGGAAGCTTCCTGGCCCAATACAGCCCTCAAATTACTCTCCCCTCTTGGTCTTACAGGTAGATAATGATGAACTGGCGAGGAATAGTCTGAGGTCAATGAAAAAAGACTTCAGGGCTCTAGGACAGCTAGTCAAGGGTTCAGGAGCACAAATTGTATTCTCCTCTGCCCCTCCAGTTTTGGGGACCAATGAATGGACAAACAAGAAGATCAGGCGGATCAATACATGGCTCTGTAACTGGTGCTACCAGCAAGGCTTTGGGTATTCAGACCATAGTTTGATTTACAGGACACCAGGTCTGCTTGAGAATGATGGGAAAACCCTATCCTGAAAGGGGAAAAGGGTATTAGGCTAAGAGTTAGCAAAACTCTTGCAGAGGGCTTTAAACTAGATGTGAACGGGGGAGGGGATAAAACCAGACCCAATGGTAACAAACCTGGGGCAAAAGGGACAAGGATGGGGATAAAATTGGGAGCCCAGCTCAAGTGCATCTCCACAAATGCATGCAGTATGGGCAACAAACAGGAGGAGATGGAGGCCACTGTACTGCAGGAAAACTATGATATTGTTGCCATCACAGAAACATGGTGGGATGACTCACACAATTGGAGTGCTGCAATCAATGGCTACCAACTCTTCAGAAGGGATAGACAAGGAAGGAGAGGTGGTGGGGTGGCCCTCTATGTTAGAGACAGATTCAAATGCCTAGAAGTTAATAATGGGAATAACAGTGTAGAGTGTTTATGGGTCAGACTCAAGTGGAAGGCCAACAAGACAGACATCGCAGTGGGAGTTTACTACAGACCCCCAAACCAGGATGTAGAAGTTGAAGAAATATTCTATCAGCAACTGGAAGAGCTCTAGCAATCACTCGCCCTTGTCCTTGTCGGGGACTTCAGCTTCCCAGATATCTGCTGGAAATACACCACACACTCGAGGGAACAGTCCCGGAGGTTCCTCGAGTGTGTGGAGGACAGCTTCCTAACACAGCTGGTGAGCGAGCCAACCAGGGAAAACACCCTACTGGACCTGCTGCTTGTTAGCAGAGGTCTTGTGGGCGACGTAAAGATTCAAGGTCGTCTCAGGCAGAGTGATCACGAGATCATAGTTCTTGCAGAAGCAAGACAAAGAGCAAGCAGAACTGCCACCTTGGACTTCCGAAAGACAGATTTTGGCCTGCTTAGGAACATGGTTGAGAGTGTCCCCTGGGAGGCAGTCCTGAAGGGCAAAGGTGCCCAGGAAGGCTGGTCATACTTCATGGAGGAACTCTCAAAAGCACAGGAGAAGGCCATCCCCAGGTCCCATAAGATGAGCAAACTGGGAAGAAGACCGGTCTGGCTAAACAGAGAGCTTTGGCTGGACCTCAGGGAGAAAAGGAAATTCTACAATCTCTGGAAAAAGGGGTTGGTTAGTCATGAGCAATATCAAGATGTAGTGAAGATATGTAGGGGAAAAGCTAGAAGGGCGAAAGCCCAAGCAGAACTTAAGTTGGCCAACACAGTTAAAGTGAACAAGAAGAGTTTTTTTTCAATAAAAAAAAACAGGCTAGGGAAAATGTAGGCCCACTGATGAATGAGGTGGGTGCCCTAGTGGTGCTAGAAGGGCGAAAGCCCAAGCAGAACTTAAGTTGGCCAACACAGTTAAAGTGAACAAGAAGAGTTTTTTTTCAATAAAAAAAAACAGGCTAGGGAAAATGTAGGCCCACTGATGAATGAGGTGGGTGCCCTAGTGGTGGAAGACACAGAGAACATGGAGCTGCTGAATGCCTTCTTTGCTTCAGTCTTCACTGCTAAGGCCGCCCCTCATGAATCCCAGACCCTGGAGACAAGGGGTATGGTCTGGAGAGAGGAAGACTTTCCCTCTGTTGGGGAGGATTGGCTTAGAGACCACTTGGCCAAACTAGACATCCACAAGTCCTTGTCCCTGATGCGATGCACCCACGAGTGCTGAGAGAACTGGCGGATGTTATCGCTGAACCACTCTCCATCACTTATGAAAGGTCATGGAGAACAGGAGAAGTGCTTGAGGACTGGAGGAAGGCAAATATCACTCCAATCTACAAAAAGGGCAAGAAGGAGGACCCAGGGAACTACAGGCCAATTAGTTTCACCTCTGTCCCTGGGAAAATAATGGTATGGCTTGTTCTGGATGTCATCTCCAAACATATTGAAGACAAAGAAGTTACTTGAAGTGGTCAACATGGATTTACCAAGGGTAAATAATGCTTGACCAATCTGATAGCCTTCTATGATGTTATAACTAGATGGCTGGATGAGGACAGAGCAGCAGATGACATCTCCCTTGACTTCAGCAAGGCTTTTGACACTGTCTCCCATAACATCCTCATTGGGAAACTAAGGAATTGTGGGATAGATGAGGGGGCAGTGAGGTGGGCTGAGTCCCGGTTGTGTGACAGGACTCAGAGGGTTCTAATTAATGGAGCGGGGTCAAGTTGGAGGCCTGTGACCAGTGGTGTCCCTCAGGGGTCAATACTCGTCCCAGTCCTGTTCAACAGATTCATAAATGACCTGGACGAGGGGACAGAGTGTGTCCTCAGCAAGTTCGCTGATGATACCAAATTAGGAAGGCTGGCTGACACCCCAGAGGGCTGTGCTGCCATCCAGTGTGACCTGAACAGGCTGGAGATCTGGGCAGAGAAGAATCTAATGAGGTTCAACAAGGACAAATGTAGGGTTGTTCACCTGGGGAGGAAGAACCCCAGGCACTGATACAGGTTAGGGATGGATCTTCTGGGAAATACTACTGACAAAAAGGATCTGGGAGTCCTGCTGGATGGCAGGATGTCCAGGAGCCAGCAAAGTGCCTTGGTTGCCAAGAGGGCCAATGGGATCCTGGGCTGCATAAGGAGAAGTGTGGCCAACAGGTCGAGGGAGGTCATTCTCCCCCTCTACTCTGCACTGGTGAGGCCACAACTGGAATACAGCATCCAGTTCTGGGCTCCCCAGTTCAAGAGGGACAGGGAGCTACTGGAGAGAGTCCAATACAGGGCAACCAAGATGATTAAGGGATTAGAGCACCTCCCTTATGAGAAAAGGCTCAAAGAGCAGGGGGTCTTTAGCCTGGAGAAGAGAAGACTGAGGGGAGACCTTATTTACATTTATAAGTAATGCTCTAGACGTTCCTGCTTTAGCAGGGGAGTTGGACTAGATGATCTCTAGAGATCCCTTCCAACTCTGTCGAATCTGTGTGAATCTGCGTGTGAAACCCCCATATTTAGATACTATATTCTGAAGTGTTCTTAAATTTTTGCCTTTTGGGTACAGGTTTGCGACAAGTAAAATAAAGTGAACTGAAGTAATGATTTTGTATAGCCATTAATTCATGATGAGGTGCTGCCATAATTTCCTTCACAATTGCTTGTTCATGCTCCAAGATACAATCTCTTTCACCTCCACTAGGTATTTATGTGTCTGAGTACTGAAATAAGTCAGGGAAATGAAGTCAAGTCAAAGTAACCTAGGAATAAAAGCTTAGTGTTTATTTTCTTTGTATATTTGCTCCTCATCTCTCTTATTATGCTCTGAGACTAACACTTTACTTTTTCCAATAGAATAAAGAAGATCCCAGGAAAGGAGAGCTGAAGGAAATCAGTGGGGAACTAAAGAAGAGTAATGTTAGCTGAAAGTCTTCACAGCTTCTGGCCTGGGAGCCCAAGGAGGTAAATTAGCTTGGTCTGACTGGACAATAATCAGCCAGTGCTAAAAATGCTATGTTAGTGAAAAATAGTGCCACACACACAGTACTATCAAGATTTGTTGACTTTCAGTGGTTCTTCTTTCATGCTGATTTGAGACAGAGCCTGAAATCAGTTTGTCGTTAAATTAAAATTTCTGCAATAAGCTTTTGTTCAGGAAGTATTTTCACAACCCCAGTGAAAAATACACTCCTCAAGATGGGAATGCCTTTCTTGTTGTCTAAGAAAAAGAATGACATGAAAAATGCTGCCTGAACGTAGAATATCACCTCTTGTAAATGACAGTAGGTTGAGAATCCAACTTTTAAGCTCTTGTTGAATGGATCTTGAAATGTGAACTCTATTAGCTGGGCTGAGGTTTCAACATCTATTTGTACAATTAGAGATCATGATCACAGCTAGAAGTAAGAAACTGATTATCTCCAAGAACTGTATCTTCATTAATAGAATCATAGAAAGGTTAGAGTTGGAAGGGACTTTGAAGATCATCTAGTTCTAACCCCCCTGCAGCGAGGAGGGATATCTTCCACTAGACAAGATTGCTTAAAGCCTCATCTAAAGCAGCCTTAAACACTTCAAGGGATGGGGCAGCCACAGCTTCTCTTTGCAACATGTTACAGTGTCTCACCACCCTCACACTGAAGAATTTCTTCCTAATATCTAATCTATTTCTTCCTAAGATCTAATCTAAATCTACCCTCTTTTAGTTTAAAACCATTACCCCTCGTCCTATCGCTATATTCCCTGATAGAGTCCCTCCCCATCTTTCATGTAGGAACCCTTTAAGTACTGAATGACTGCTATAGTGTCCCCAGAGCCTTCTCTTCTCCAGGCTGAAAAACCCCAGCTGTCTCAGCCTGTCCTCGTGGGAGAGGTGCTCCAGCCCTCTGATCATCTTCCAAGATACATGTTTACATGCTGAAGGCATATAATCATTCATGAAAATTGTTACTGAATAGACTATCACACTGTTTTGTTAACTGGCCTGAAACTAACTGGTACAGGCAAACACTGGTAGATGCTCCATTTGCTTTTGAACAGGAAAACTGATGTTATCAAAAGTTTGCATGAACATGCAGCACTTTAGAATATTGAGGTATGTACTTGTAAAGTTTCAGAGCCTTTCAGTCATCCAGGTGCCTGAGAGACTGGATGAAAGTTAATGTCACTCCAGACTTCAAAAAAGGGCAAGAAGGAGGACCCAGGAAACTACAAGCCAGTCAGCTTCACCTCCACTCATGGAAAGGTGATCTTGGATGTCATCTCAAAGCATGCAGAGAAAGCAAAGGTTATCAGGAGTGGTTAACATGCATTCATCAAGGGGAAATCGCGCCTGACTGATCTGATAGCCTTCTATGATGGCACAATTCACTAGGTGGGTGAGGGGAGAGCAGTGGATGTTGTCTACCTTCACTTGAGCAAGACTTTTGACACTGTCTCCCGTAACATTCTCATAGGTAAGATGAGGAAGTGTAGGCTGTATGAGTAAACACTGAGGTGGATTGACAACTGGCTGAATGGCAGAGTTCAGAGGGGTGTGATCAGCAGCATAGAGTCTAGGTGGAGGCCTGTAACTAGCAGTGTTCCCCAGGGTCAGTACTGGGTCCAGTCTTCTTCAACACCTTCATCAAAGACCTGGATGAGAGAAGAGTGTACTCTCAGCAACTGTGTTGATGACACAAAACTGGGAGGAGTGGCTGACACACAGAGACCTGCCATTCAGAGACCTGGACAAGCTAGAGAGCTGGACTGTGAGGAACCTGATGAAATTCAACAAAGGCAAGTGTAAGGACCTGCACCTAGGGAGGAACAACCCAATGCAGAGGTTAGGGGGTGGCCTTCTGGAAAGCAGCTCTGGAAAGAGGGACTTGGGAGTCCTGGTGGACAACAAATTGACCATGAGGCAGCAATGTGCCCTGGTGGCCAAGAAGGCCAGCGGTCTGCTGGGGTGCATTAAAAAGAGCGTGGCGAGAGAGGTCATCCTCCCCCTCTACCATGCCCTGGTGGGGCCACATCTGGAGTACTATGTCCAGTTCTGGGCTCCCTAGATCAAGAAGGACAGGGAACTACTAGAATGAGTCTAGTGGAGGGCTACAAAGATGATCAAGGAACCAGAGCACCTCTCTTACAAGGAAAGGCTGAGAGACCTGGGTCTGTTTAGCCTGGAGAAGAGAAGACCTAGAGGGGATCTCATCAGTGCTTATAAATAGCTAAAGGGTGAATGTCAAGAAAATGGGGTCAAGCTCTTGTCAGTGGTGTCCAGTGACAGGACAAGGGGCAATGGACACAAGCTGGAACACGGGAAATACCACCTCAACATGAAGAAAAACTTCTTTACTTTGATGGTGACAGAGCACTGAAACAGGCTGCCCAGAGGGCTGTGAAGACTCCTTCTCTGGAGATCTTCAAAACCTGCCTGGATACATTCCTGTCCAACCTGTTACATGTGACCCTGCTTTGGCAGGGGGGTTGACTAGATGATCTCCAAAGGTCCCTTCCAATGCATATCATTCTGTGATTCTGTGACTCACCCGCTTGCAACAGACATGGGCACAGACCTGGACAAGCTAGAGAGCTGGACTGTGAGGAACCTGATGAAATTCAACAAAGGCAAGTGTAAGGACCTGCACCTAGGGAGGAACAACCCAATGCAGAGGTTAGGGGGTGGCCTTCTGGAAAGCAGCTCTGGAAAGAGGGACTTGGGAGTCCTGGTGGACAACAAATTGACCATGAGGCAGCAATGTGCCCTGGTGGCCAAGAAGGCCAGCGGTCTGCTGGGGTGCATTAAAAAGAGCGTGGCGAGAGAGGTCATCCTCCCCCTCTACCATGCCCTGGTGGGGCCACATCTGGAGTACTATGTCCAGTTCTGGGCTCCCTAGATCAAGAAGGACAGGGAACTACTAGAATGAGTCTAGTGGAGGGCTACAAAGATGATCAAGGAACCAGAGCACCTCTCTTACAAGGAAAGGCTGAGAGACCTGGGTCTGTTTAGCCTGGAGAAGAGAAGGCCTAGAGGGGATCTCATCAGTGCTTATAAATAGCTAAAGGGTGAATGTCAAGAAAATGGGGTCAAGCTCTTGTCAGTGGTGTCCAGTGACAGGACAAGGGGCAATGGACACAAGCTGGAACACGGGAAATACCACCTCAACATGAAGAAAAACTTCTTTACTTTGATGGTGACAGAGCACTGAAACAGGCTGCCCAGAGGGCTGTGAAGACTCCTTCTCTGGAGATCTTCAAAACCTGCCTGGATACATTCCTGTCCAACCTGTTACATGTGACCCTGCTTTGGCAGGGGGGTTGACTAGATGATCTCCAAAGGTCCCTTCCAATGCATATCATTCTGTGATTCTGTGACTCACCCGCTTGCAACAGACATGGGCACATTAAGTTGGTGAGTTGCACGATTCTCCACTTAACATGTCACAGAGAATATTTTTTTTTAGACTTTTGTATAGTAGAAATGGGGAGTAGAGATGGGGAAAGGTGGTTTGTTTAACCAGGCCTGGGTGAAAACAAGTCATAGTCAAAATGTGCCTGGTTTTGTTCCTATCCAACTAGTTCTAGGTGAACCTGCTTTGGCAAGCAGGTTAGACTAGATGACCTCTGAAGGTCCCTTCCACCCCCTACAATTCTGTTATTTGATTTGTTTAAGACTGTCATCTATTTCAAGATAAAATTAAGAAAGATGTAGAGTACATGTATCACCTGTCCTAAAGAATATTTAAAACCTTCTGTATTTTCCGCTCACGACACTGGAGACATCTAACAGGATCATAAGAAATTCTTTCAAATGATTCTTGCTACTTTTTTCAATGTATCTTTAAGACTAACTTACTATGTAAAGTCTTTCCAGCTGGCTTTCCCACTGAATACCTAGGCAATAGGAGAAATTCCCTTTCTGAAATTCTCTTTAGGATATTTTCCTCAAACTCATTCAGTCCCAAGTTAGCGACTATCTGCAACACAGTTTGGCATACAGGTTTATCTCCACAGCCCTTGGCTTCACACTTATGTCTATAAAAGAGCTACAAAAGATGATGGAGCTAAAATGTTCTAGCTAGTTCCAGACAATGCAACATGAAGCAACAGCAAAAATTTGCATAATGATATATTCAGGTTGAACATTAGAAAGGATATCTTTATTATGAAGGTTGTACAGTGCAATGAGGTTACCAAAGAGGCTGACACACTTGAGAAATTTTCAGGTGTCAGTTGTATGAATTCATGGCTGACTTAAACAGTATTGTCAATGTCGGTTGGATCGGATTTTACTTGACGTATCTTAAACTTTTGTAGACAGCTGGTGCGGAAATTCAGCAAAACTCTCTCACTTTGTTAGAAAGTGACAGTAAATTTTCCAGTTCTTGAAAATCGCTAATTAGCACTTTCTTTTGCACAAAATAATATATGTTTATTTATATTAATATAACATCGATGTTAATGGTCATTATATGAAGGGCATTTCATCAAAGGGCAGTAATCTTAACTCTGTGTTTAGGTATCAGTAAAACAGAAATCACTCTCAAATTTACAAAACATAGACTATAATGCAGACAAATTGCTACAAAGAAAATGAGAGTAAACTCATAATTACATTCAGAAAGTCCTAACTCAACTTCTAAGGACTGGCCTCATCATCTAGTCTCTGGGTCACTTTGGTTTTGTTTTGGTGGTTTTTGTTTGGTTAGTTGGTTTGGTTGGTGGGTTTTGGTTTTGTTATTTTCTTTTACATGTAATACTTATTCAGACTAGAATTTATATATAATCCCTGAATTGTCTAATATTTCCTCTTTAATCTCAAAGTTAAATAATAGTCTTTTCATCTCTCTTTTAAAAATTTTTTTCACAGTTATCATATAAAAAGAATATGACTGCTGTGGATTATACATGAGCAAAGGACTGCACTGTGAAAATCATTCAGTCTGAAGCTACGCTATATTGTGTTTGATTTTTTTGTTGCTCTTCTCTGCTGCTGCCTGTCCTTTCTGACAAAAACTTGAGCTTGCTTTATGGGTCCCTTTACCTAACTCTCAGCATAATGATTTAAATATAAGTAATTTCAAAATGGAACTTTAATTCTTTTATCACTCAGAAGTAATCTCAGTAGAGCCATATGGTAAACTATGTCAAATTAAACAGAATATCATGATTTGAATATTTCAGAAAGATGTTTGTGTTTTCTGTGCACATACATACTCTTTCTAGCTGCCCCTGGAAGAACAAAACAAAAAATATGAATCCTCCAGCTTTCCTGAAAGATGATTAATAACAAGTTTTGAGAAATGAGACTATAGATTGTTCTTAAAAAGGGAAGAGAAACCTATTTACTCCTAGGTGGAATACTCAGCTCTTGTAAAAAAAAAAAAAAAAAAAAAATGTTTACCTGCATTCAGTAAAGAATAAAGTAACTATTCAATGGAGGGAAAAGTTCTAAATGGGAGATGTCATTTCTCATGGCTGTAAACCCAAAGTCACCTGAACATGAACTTACAATCCCTCGAATCACATGAATAACAGGCCCCAATAATGTCCCAGAGTTTCAATACAATATAAAATCTTAATGAGCAACGTATTTGAAAGAGCTTCTTGATTTAAACAGAACTTGGAATTTGGATGACTATCAATTTCTTGTCAATGTTCTTTTACATTTTATCATCATATGTATCACTGTGACATAACACAGATATTTCAGTAAGTAGAACAGGTTTGAAAGCAAATCCCGCACCTCATTCACTCAGAAGAGCTTTTGTGAGTCCTATCTTTTTAATCTTTGTACAATTTTTGTTTGATCTCCTAATCATTATCACCAGAGTATGGAAATTGCTTTTTGCTACTCTTCAAATTGTGCTAAATGTGAATGTAAAAATAACATGACACAAATACAGAAGGAAAAAGACAAAGTCAAATGAACGAGAAGGATCACAATGTACATCTCTAACAAAGATTTTAAAGGACTATAATTATTCTTTAATATGTGGTCAGTTATTAGAATAGAGGTCCTAACTTACTATAGCCGTCATTACCAATTATCAGTTTCATAGTGAGAGTTATTCCTAGTTAACAGTATTTGCACATTATTATGTGTCTGACTAGCTGCAAACCTGATCAAAAGCCCAGTGAGCTGGCTCAGATTTGAGTGGACTTTAACACAGACCCACTGCTAAATTCAATGTTTTTGTCATGTTAGTGTTCTGTCTCCTAAACCTAATTTATCTACTATTAAATGTCTTTAAAGGGACACAGGCAAAGTAACAGTGCAATTTCCATTAGAAGTAAGTGGTTCAGATGACAATTATCAAATTAAAAAATTTCTGTAAAGCAGTTCTGAAAGTCACCTTGGAATAAAACTGCACACAGACTCCAACACTTCGCTCTGGTTCTTCATAGTTGGAAAATATAAAAGCTTGCCTCTGAATTTGTACTTTCTCACTTTTTCTCATAATACCATGTGCAAGTCAGATACAAAAGAAACAGTCCTTCTGAAACCAGACAGTAGTTCAGTTCAAGTCCACCTTTTATATGGGAGTCAGTATGTGAATGTGTAGGCTGCCAATTGAGTTTCCAAATCCAGTAAGTAGATATGAGCTCATATCAGACTGTCCACTGAGTAATTTGGCCAATAAGTGTAATACAAAGAAAAGCATGAGTTCACTGACCAGAGAAGATCCTCTTGTTTTCCAGGAATAATCCAACTTGTCTACACTTGGCTCCAGAATTGCCTGGTTAAGACATAGCACCAGCAGTATAGCAGGGAGGGGCAAAAGTAAAGGGGGAAACAAACAATGGATACTTAAGGACGGAGAAAAAACCAAACCATCCTGCACCAAATAGCAGTTCCTGTTAAACTGTTATTTAACAGTTATTTACTTTTACTGTTAAAGTACGATTTTCTGGATCTATCTGTATAGAATAGTGGTAACACCTTACAGGTCGTAACTTCTTTTTTACATCACCAGTGCTACCGGTTCATCTGCAGAAACATGGAAGTCAGTGATAAAGCTGAAAAGTAAACTTAATACTCTTTTGATACCATCAGGTACTGCCTGATGACCATAAAAGCACAAGCAAATAACCTCTGGCAAACATGTGTGATATACATGCATGATTACTTAAACTATTTTAAGGTTACAGTTCAGATAGCATCCATCTGTCCTGGTTACTTACTTCCTTTCCTAAAGTCTTTTGTAGCACAGGGTGAGTTGAATTCACTTCCAAAGATTTAAATGCAGTCAGAGTATTACAAAATGGCACATGGAAACAATACAGTTAATGCCTCATAGGCCTTGGCAGGCCTTCCTCCTTAAAGAAACATTTGTACCTTATGATCTTACCAGTTACCAAGATTTAATTAAGAAAGGAATGGATTAGTATTACTAAGGAACGGAGTCTGGAGCCTCCTTATTTGAAGGATTTGAATTGCTGTTGGGATTTACTACATCTTGCTTATCTCCCAGGGTTTGATGAGGAATACTAAAGGTATATAAACCCTGGAACTGCCCTGTTTCAGCAGACTTCACATCAGCAGAGGCTGTTGTGCTGCTGCTTTGTGAGCTCTCCTGTAGCCATTGGAGTAAACTGTTTCTGTTTTCATCTCAGTTATATTCCATTTAATTCCATGACAGACACAATAAGACAGACATAACTTTCCACAGGAAAGTTATGAATTCAGTACAATAAAACAAAACAGAAAAATAATGCACTAATAGATTTGCTAAAATACATTAGTATAACCACTAATTTTTTGGAGTTGGAGAGAAATGCATCGTGAAACTTTATCTTTATTTGTCTCTTTCATATTTTTATTCTTGTAATTTGTTTTGCTGATCCAAAATTTGTCCTTTGGCTGATCAAAGATACACATTTTAAGGTTTTAAAATAGTTATATCTAATAACTTCAAAAATTAGGCTTTTCTTCATGTACTGAGAATAAAGTGAAGTAACAGGTTGCATCTCCCTTATTTCCAGAGTTTTCTTACTTTATAGTTGCAAAATTTACCTTAATGTCACCAACTTCCTGAGGGACCATCCACTCTCTGCAAAAGTAGGATCTGCAACAGTCTGTGAAGGAAATGCAGTGAGGTCCATTATAGCAGGCTTGTAGCTTGGCATTCTGTCTTTACTTCCCTTTTTATTCAACAATTAATAGAACTTTAAAAGATTCCACAAAACCTTAACTGTTTCTGTAAATACTTTAATTATCATGCCAATATTATGAAGCATTCCCTGCGATATGGTGGTATGGAGCCCTTAGTGCAGAAGGGAAACCGTAGACCCCATACACCTTCCTTCCCAAAGCCGAAAATCCACACAAAAGTCCCAGGAAATGTCAACAGCTTTCTGAAGGCACAGATCTCATCACTCAGTGTGGAAGGATGTCAAATAACAAGATAGTCGTCTTGGGAATTGGAAGGTCTATGGGCACATCAGTCTGGTGCTATATCAAGCCTACGAGGACCTTATTTGACAGACACTGGTTCTCTGTGTTGTGCCGTATGTCCCACACAGAGCAATGGATACAGGTTGGTGCTGGATCAGTACTCTGCCTGGTGCTCCACAACACAGCAAATATACTCCCTAAATAATCTCACTGGGAGCCAAAGCTCTAGGTTCTCCATCCTTTTATGGGGTTTCCTATATAAATTGTGGTTGGGACACCCAGTTTACATTGCATAAACTAATGCACTTAAATCATTTAAAGTCAGTTAGATCTTTTAAGCAATACAGAGTTGACTGCATGGGAGAAAGAAAAGTCATACATATCACCCACAGACAATTGTATGTGATCCCAACACAGAGAGCTTAGCTCTCATCCTCTTTCAATATCAGAGTACTTACCTTGAAAACTGCAGTTGCCTTATGATCATGGTCATGGCCAACAGATTCCCTATTGCTACCAGGTACATTTAAACCTGGATCAGATAACCACCATCTCACTGATGCCCACTAAGAGCAAGTGCAAGGAATGTCTCTGTTACGCTCACCACATTTTACTCACTACCTGCAGGTATTCAGACAATCACAGAAAATAAAAGGCAGCAATAAACAAAAGGAGACCAGATTTTTTTTTTGTTATGACTTTACTGACAAACAGTCTAGAGGAAGAAGCTACTTTCTCTCTACACAGTATAGTAAATAAGTACTGAAATTACTGTTTTCTGAGCATGGAAATACCAAATCTATTTGTCAAATACATTTGTATATAATGACAATCAACTGAAAAAACCTTAAGTTTATACAGTCAACAAAATATGACATATTCTACCCAAAGGGATTTTTTTATAGGTTCTACCATGGAAAGACTGATTTAATAAATTATTTTTAAATAATTTCACACACCCGCATGTCACAGAACAATCTTATTAATAACTAAAGAAAAAAAGTACTTCTTCTCTACTATTTTGTTTTTGTCACTCTAAAGAATATCTTTTCATACATATGGTCTTCACTCTGCACTGTCTCCTACTACATCTTCCTGAGACGCTGTCCATTATTCACACTAAAATATAATTTCATCAGAAATTTTTAATAGTTGCAGTACAGTGCAAGTACTCATAAAACTAAGGATGCCATTAAACTATGTCCTCAGGATTACATGCTGTATTATGCAGTCATGAACTACTGTATTAAAGTGTTTTAACCTATGGCAATATTAGTCTAGAGAAGATTGTTAACATTTCACATGAAGGATGGTATACTGACTTTTAGAAAAGATAGACTGTGATATTTGTTATCAGTTCTGCTGCAAATGGCCTTGGCTTAGCTACAGATCATTGTCTTCTACAAATTTAAGCTTTTCCAAAATGTACAGAAGTTTGCAAGTGGTTTTATGTTACAAATATCTCCTTAAGAGGGATTTCCTTTCAAAAGCCATCATTTCTCCTCCACAGTTCTCTGACTTCCAGTTCTGACTTCAGCTTCGCTAAATATAGGAATAGGTTCCAAATAATTTTCATTGAAAATATTCATCAATTTTTTTTAAAAAGATAAGTCACTTTCAAGAAGCAGTCTAGAGGAGTAAAAGAAAATTAAATAAGCAAAAAATATCATTGTAATAAAAAAATGTATCCCTCACCCTCTCGTTTTTAAACATATGCGTACATACGCATGTGAGCATGAAGAGGATGTGCTGAAAACCAGTAAACAGATATTCTGAGGGACTCAATTTACCATACCTGTATTTTGAGTTCCCTTTTAAATCACTTAAAAAATTCTTGTGGGCTGACCTTAAACATTCAATACATACTTTATTAAAACTTTACTCACTTCCCAGAGTCACACAGAATCACACAGAATTGTAGTGGTTGGAAGGGACCTCAGAGATCATCGAGTCCAACCACAAAAAAAAAAAAAAAAAAACCAAAAAAACAACCAAACAAACAACACCAGCTCCCACCACCTAAACACACAACAACCTCCAACCAAAAAACCATCACCCACCCACACAGCACCCCACCACAAACCAGTAATCTTGGGCACTAGAGCATGCCCTGAAGAACCATGTCTACACGTTTCTTAAATACCTCCAGGGATGGTGACTCCACCACCTCCCTGGGCAGCCCATTCCAATGCTGGATAACCCTTTCAGTAAAGAAATGTTTCCTAATATCCAACCTGAACTTCCCCTGGCGCAACTTGAAGCCGTTACCCCTTGTCCTATCATCTGTAACTTGGGAGAAGAGACCGACCCCCGTCTCTCTACAGCCTCCGTTCAGGTCCTGAGTGAAAGACTTTGAAATTGGTAAATATTTATTGTTTTAAGTAAGAAACCTTGAAATAAGCCTGAACCTTTCATATTGTAAATCAACATAGACCCCACAGCAATGTGCTGCCCAGAGAGAGTTTAATAATAAATTTACACTTAGTTGCAGTCTCTGAGTAATTCAAACTAACTTTCTTAGTATATTTAGAGTCCTTTTATTTTTCCCTTAGTCATGTTTTAAGAACTATAACTTCTGCTCATAACAGAACATGACTTATGCTATCAAGAAACACTAGAAAAGGTTATCTTTATTTTCCTTATTTCTTCCAGCAAGGCACAAAACAGTATTCAAATCAAATTGAGAGCTTCCTGAAAAAAAAATAAAAATTAAGCACAATATTTAGTATCTAGAAGATTCCTTTCTGCAACAAGTCAAATGTGATCTACCTGAACATGTGAGATTTAGAGTCCCAAAAAGAATGAACTGTAAAGATCTATAGAAATTACAGGAAAAGTATTTTCTCAGTTTTCACAGGTATATTTTCCTCTTGTTTATTTATTTTCCTATAGTGCCTGTCATCCTTCTACTAAAGATTTTAATACCACAACGAACAAAAAGAATTCAAGCCAATTCCATGAAGTACAGACTATGGATGTGTTATAAGTTTACACAAAACACACAAGTATTACACCATGTAATATTTCTCAGACACATGAGAACACTGAGCTTTCTATGCCATCCTAGCAAGCAAGTCTGCAGACATAAGGAGAGATTTGTTAGCCATATGGCCTTTTTGTCAGACTGTAGAACGTTAGCCAATCCATTTTGACATCAAGTTCAACAACATATATGTAACCCAGTTCTGATATAATGCATTAATTTGAGTTTAAAGCCTTCAGATGACATAAAATTGGTCATCAGCATGGGTAGTTCTTTCACAGCAGTTTACCTGAATATTGTAATCATTCATTCCAAATATTTTCAGCTTCTATATTAGGTGAGTAGTAAGACAAAGAATAAGTCCCTTAATCCATATGTCTAAGCAGGGCAAGAGAAGCTTTGCTGACCTGGTGAGGCCTTTAAATTGGTTTCTCAGGAGAGAACACCCAAGCCAGAGAAGAAATGGAGGCTCTGGGGATACTGGGGAAGTGTCCAGACTGAGGAAGTTCTTGCATTTCTTTGTGAAAGTGGAATTCTTTGTGACTGGCAGTCCATCTCAAGCGTTTGTGCATGAACTCACATAGCATAGAAAATAAATTGCAAGTTTGCTGTTAGCATTTGGGCAGATATAGTTTCTTTGGAATTGCAGATTCAGTGGGATTGTCCATGTCACTGGAGTTCTGCTGTTGGTGCGCAAAGGCTTTCCAGAAGAGAAAGGCCAGGAAGGAAAGGAAGGACTTGAGTTCATGAAGCTTTGTCTTGAAAGGGGTGAGAAGCTAGTCAAGACCCTTCCCTATGGGCAAGGGTCACAAGACAAGTGTCTGTTACAGATCGCCTGATCCCAAAGAGAAAGAAACAAAGCACCGTCTAGAGAGCTGGAAGAAACCTCATGGTCATATGTCCTGCCTGCTAGTTATAGGAATTTTGACTGCTTGAAATCTCCCGGAAGGGCACAGGCAAACAGTCCAGGAATTTTTTGGATATGTTGAAGATAATTCTTGACATAAGTGATCAAAGAGCCAGCTGGCTTGCTCCATCGCAGAGAAGGAAGAAGGGTTTAGGATGTGAATGTCTAGGGTAACCTTGGCCACAGTGACCATGAAACTGACGAGTTTAAGATCCTGTGAGACGTGAGACAGCAAAATCTCAGTCTAGGGTGCCAGAAGAGCAGATTTCTTCTTGTGGAGTAATGTGGTTTGCAGCTTCTCATGACAGATTGTCCTGGATGACAAAATGACACAGGGTGGCTTGTCATCTTCACAGACTGCCTCCTCAAACCACACATATGGAAAGTTGAGCACTCATGACAGGGGCTGTCATGGATGACACGTAGTAAAAAGATTCACACAGAGGTGATTACATTGATGTGCTACCGTAGAGGAACACACAAACGTTACTTGAGATTTCAGGGCTGGAGTTAGGAAAGCCAAAGAGCAAACGGAGCTGAAATTAGTGAGGAATGTGAATTGTAACAGGAAGGATTTCAATGTACACTAGCACTAAAGAAAGGCTGAGGGGAGTAGAGAATGCTGCTTGGTGTGGCAGAAGACCTTGTGACCAAGCATATGGAAAATGCTAAAAAATTTTCTGGTTATACTTGAGTTTCTTTTGGTGAAGACTGCACTCAGGCGTCCCAGTCTGGGTGGTTCTATGGTAAAGTCATGGGTGAGACTGACTACAGCCCAGCCTGCAATAAATCTGGATGCTGCAGTCTATTTAAGCACTGATGAGAACTGAGCTTGTACCTCACCTGATGATCCCCTCCACTCCCTTGCTTGCTGCCTCCCTCACTACAGTTCCAAAGTCCTGACTGCCTGTCCCCTCACTGCCTCACTGCTGGCACATGGAGCCTGGGCAGAAAGTCATGGAGTTCATACCTTGCAGTTGCCTGCAGGTACCAGTTTGTGTGTCACTGGCCACTGTCCCTGGACATACCCCAGAGCTTGTCCCCATGTAGTTCTATGGTTTCTGGTATCTTCCCCACTGCCAGTATTTTTTCTCCATCTAGGGCATTCACCTTCCTCTGTCTGAGATTCCTTGTCTCTTAAGATTTTTTTCTTTGCAGAATTTACTTCTTTTCTGGGAACCCTTATTTACAGCTCCCAGGTTTCCCAATCTAAATAGCCAGTGTGCAGAAGCACAGCTTATGGCAAGCTGGCTCTATCTCGTGTCTCTTTATCAGTTGGGACACTCAAGATGTGCCACTGTTGTTTTTTTTTGTTTTTCCTCAGTTTATGTGTTATCAAAATTTACCACCAGTTCATACTATGAATCCTAGAAAAGCATTATTCAGAGTACAGAAAATGTTGAGGTGGGAACCACATAATTAAATTAGACATATTAGATATATACAGCGACAAAGCTGGAAAGGTACCAGAGAAATGACTAATAACCTTACACAGCCAATCTCTGTCACTTTTATAATAGAATGGCAGCTGGAACAGAACCTCAGTGGCTGGAAAACAGCAAATTTAACACTCATCTACAAGAAGGAGGAGCTGGAGAACTGCTCACCAGTCAGTTTCATCTCAGTGCCTGGGATGACCACTGAGCAAATACTCCTGGAAACCACATCCAGGATTTTAAGGACAAGACAGTGATACAGAACAGCCAGCATGAATTTATAAAGAGGAAATTGTACCTTAGGAAGTTGACATCATTCCATGATGAGATTACTCACACAGTGGATAGGGGGAAGAAGTTGATGTTGTTTACCTTGACTTTAACAAAGCATACAGGATAGTGTCCATGGCATTCCAATAGACCTGGAAGCAGGGTTAAGTATCCTGGGGAGAGTACGGGGATGCTGCCTGGTTGTGTAGGGTTGGGTTCAGTAAGGTCAAAGTGGGGCTGGAGCTGATCTTGACAAGGGACACAAAGAATAATAAGAAGGGCTTCTACCCATATGTCAGCCAGAAAAGAAAGGTGAAAAAAAGCATACTCTTCCTGAGGAGCAAGACTGGCAAACTAGTAATAAAGGACAAGGAGAAGGCAGAACTAGTCAACAACTTTTCTTTCTCAGAATCACAGAATCATAGAACTTTCCAGGCCAGAAGGGACCTCCAAAGGTCATCTAGTCCGACCTCTCCGTAGTCAGCAGGGACACCCCCAACTAGACCAGGTTGCCCAGGGCCTCGTCGAGCCTCACCTTGAATATCTCCAGGGATGGGGCCTCAACCACCTCCCTGGGCAACCTGTTCCAGTGCTCCACCACTCTCTCAGTAAAGAACTTTCTCCTAATCTCCAATCTAAATCTGCTCCCCTCCAGCTTAAAGCCATTGCCCCTCGTCCTGTCACTACAGGCCTTTCTAAACAGGCTCTCCCCAGCCTTCCTGTACCCCCCCCTCAGGTACTGGAAGGCTGCTATTAGGTCTCCCCAGAGCCTCCTCTTCTTCAGGCTGAACAACCCCAGCTCCATCAGCCTGTCCTCGTAGCAGAGGTCCTTCAACCCCCTGATCACCCTTGTGGTCCTCCTCTGGACCCGCTCCATCAAGTCCATGTCTTTCCTATATTGAGGGCTCCAGACCTGCACACAATACTCCAGGTGAGGCCTCACCAGAGCAGAGTAAAGTGGAAGAATCACCTCTCTGAACCTACTAGCAATGCATCTTTTGATACAGCCCAGGATGCAATTGGCCTTCTGGGCTGCAACTGCACACTGCCTGCTCATGTCCAGCTTCTCATCCACCAGCACCACCGACTCCCTTTCCTCAGGGCTGCTTTCTAATACCTCACCCCCTAGTCTGTACTGATGGCAAGGATTGTTCTGGCCCAGGTGCAGAACTTTGCACTTGTTCTTGTTGAACCTCATGAGGTTCACCTGGGCCCACCTCTTCAGCCTGTCCAGGTCCTTCTGGATGACATCCCATCCCTCTGGTGTATCAACAACACCACACAGCTTGGTGTCGTCTGCAAACTTGCTGACAGTGCCTTTAATCCCTCTGTCTATATCATTGATAAAAGTGTTCAACAGTATCGGTCCCAGCACGGACCCTTGAGGGACACCACTTGTGACTGGTTTCCATCTGACTTGGAGCCATTGAGTACTACTCTCTGGATGCAACCATCCAGCCAGTTCCTTGTCTACTGAACAGTCCACCCATCAAATCCATACCCCTCCAATTTGGCAATCAGGATGTTGTGGGGGACCATGTCAAAGGCCTTACAGAAGTCCAGATAGATCACATCCATAGGTCGTCCCTAGGCACGTTATCATAGAAGGCCACTAGGTTAGTCAGGCAGGACCTGCCCCTAGTAAAGCCATGTTGTCTGTCCTGAATCACCTCCCTGTCCTTCATGTGCCCAAGCATGGCATCTAGGAGGATCTGTTCCATGATCTTCCCTGGCACAGAGGTGACGCTGACAGGTTGGTAGTTCCCAGGGTCCTCCTTTCTACCCTTTTTAAAAATGGGTGTGATGCTTCCCTTCTTCCGGTCCACAGGGACTTCACCTGACTGCCCAAGTCATGGAAGGCAAAAAAAGAGGCTCTGCAAATGAAGAACTGCCCACAGTAGGAGAAGATCAGGTTCGAGACCACCTAAGGAACTTGAAGGTGCATAAGTCCATGGGACCTGACAAAATCCATCCATGGGTCCTGAGGCAGTTGACAGATGAAGTTGCTAAGCCACTTTCATATTTGAGAAATTGTGGCAATCTGGCAATGTTCCCGCTGACTGGAAAAAGAGGAACATAACCCCGATATTCAAAAAGAAAAAAGAAGACACAGGGAACTATAGGCCAGTCAGTCTCAACTCTGTGCCTGGCAAGATCATGGAGCAGATCCTCCTGGAATCTCTGCTAAGTCACATGGAAAAAAAGGAGGTGACTGGAAACAGCCAACATGGCTTCACCAAGGGCAAATCATGCCTGACAAATTTGGTGACCTTTTATGATGCTGACACAGACTTGGTGGACAAAGTCAAAGGGACAGACATCATCTACCTGGACTTATGCAAAGCATTTGACACTGTCCTGCATGACATCCTGGTCTCAAAATTGGAAAGTCATGGATTTGATGGGTTGGGCAGAAAAAGATTTTCCTTTCTACTCACCAAATTTACAGTTGATTGGAATCTGAGTTCAGCTACATTTTGCCCACAAAAAGGAGGAAAATCATGGAAGTCTTCTCCCTGCAACTTGCTTGCCCTGTTTATCAAAAGATTGGTGAGGTATGTCTCAAACTGGATCACACAAACCATAAGGGGGCCTAGAACAGGCTTCTGTGAAAGACAGAGTGGTTTTGTCTCTCAAGTAAATAGTGGTGATGGCAAACAAATAGCGGTAATTTCTAGACAGATTTTTTATCCTTACATGTAACCACAACTTTTCAACTGCCCTTTAGATTTTCATTATGTATGATGTCACCCAAAGGGCCACGCGTACAGATCTCATATCACACTGGAGATGATTGTTTCCATCAAACAGCTTTATTTCATGCATGTAGGCTAGGATGGTTGTCATTCAGAATGGCTGGAATATATTTTTTCCTGCTAGAAAATGGCTATGAATCAAAACTGCACAGAATTAACAGCTCCCTAAACATCTGTAAAAAAGTACTGCATTTCTGTGGAACCAAATGTGGTCAATGCTCTCTTATAATTTCTCCCAACGTAAAAGTAAATCAGAGTAAAGCTCACGTTGACTAAAATGAGAGAAAATAAATCGTTCCTAGTTCTCTTTTCTTTTGTGAAAATATAAAAACCACCCATGTCATTTAATGATATTTATTTTAGCAATATCTATTTATCTTCCAAACTGAAAAGCTGCTTAGCTCTAAAATGTTTAAGCATTCTTTCTCTGCTCAGTGAATAAGCTATATAAAGGTTTCACTGCTGTTTAGTATTTTGTTTCTTGCGTCATCCATGTGAGATGGAAGAAAGGTCCTCACCCTGCTACAACTGAGGTTTCAAATTACAATGACCTGCTTCTTTGTAGCCATCCATGACACATTTGACAATTGTTCTGTCATCACCAGACTTCCTTAAGTAAGCTCAGTGTTTAAGTTTCAGTGTCCTTTTTGTGGAACCTGTACAATTATTTAGCATCCTTCTTAAATTGCAAAGACCAAAACTTCTTGCAGTACTTTGCCACGGAGACCAGCTTCAGGGCTGCGCTGGGGAAGGAATCTGTAGCAAAAAGGGCCAACGAGAAGCTCTTCTGGGGGCTTTTGAGGGCTTTTTGAAGCCAAGACAAGCCCTCTGCTTGACCTGGGGCTGTCAGCTGGTGGGCGGTGCTGCTGAGGGTGCAGAGCCGCCACCACCCATAGTTGAACGTGCTTCCAGGTGATAAGTAGCCTGAGGGAGGGCAGGGACTGCCTAGAGGGACCATCCCCTGCTGGGCACGTGCCCCGGCGGGTGCAGCAGCTGCAATTTGTGTGGCCGGGCCCTGCACCTCTACTCGAGTACTAGGTACGGTCTGTCAGTCTAGGGGGCTCAGCTATGGCTTCTACCCGGTTGAAAGCATTTTTTAGGAAAGCTGTGGGCACCCAGACAGAGGCCCCACGCAAACACGCGGGCATCCAGGCCTCTGGCTGCAGGGAGTGCCGGGGCCTGGCAGTCGCAATGGCGGGCATCGGGGACAACACCTGTGTCAGATATGAACAGGTGAATGATCTGCTCAACCTGGTGGCCCAGCTGAAGGATGAAGTGGAGAGGCTAAAGAGCATCAAGGAGTGCGAGAAAGAAAGTAACAGAGTAGAGGAACAGGTTGAGCCTCCACATAAATCAGAGGACCCCCTCCCCTCTTGTCCCCAAGCAATAGGAGGAGATCTCAGAGAAGAGGGGGAATGGAAACAGGCCCCTGCTCGGGGAAGCAAGCGAGTCCCCTCCCAGCACCTCCCAGCTCCCCAGTTACCCCTGCGGAACAGGTATGGGGTCCTGCAGGAGGAACTGGCTGATGGAGAGGAGGATGGCACAGCAAGACTAGAAAAGTCAGGAAGTACACATCACTATAGACGCAACTTTGCTACTTGCACCAAAAGGAAAAGGAGAAGGGTCATTGTTGTGGGTGACTCTGCTGAGGGGGGCAGAGGGACCAATATGTCGCCCTGACCCTCTTCACAGGGAAGTCTGCTGACTCCCTGGGGCACGGGTCAGGGATGTGATGGACAAACTTCCAGACCTAATAAACCCCTCTGATTATTACCCGCTGTTAGTATTTCAGGTGGGTAGTGATGAAATGGGTAGAAGAAGGCCAAAATCAATTAAAAGAGACTTCAGAGCCTTCGGACAGCTGCTCAAGGGAACAGGAACGCAAGCTGTGTTCTCATCTGTCCCTCCAGTGGCAACCATGAGTAAGGAAATTTTAGGAAGAAGCAGCATATCAACTTGAGGCTCCACAACTGGTGTTATTGGCAAGGCTTTGGGTTTTTTGAGCATAGGTGGCTATACGATACACCTGGCCTGCCAGTGTCAGGCAGGATACAACTGTTGCAGAGGGGGAAAAGAATTTTGGGGCAGGAGTCGATACACCTGGCCTGCCAGTGTCAGGCAGGATACAACTGTTGCAGAGGGGGAAAAGAATTTTGGGGCAGGAGTTAGCAAGGCTCATTGACAGGTCTTTAAACTAGATATGAGGAGGGGAGGGGGCACTCGAGATGAGCCTAAGGATAGCCTCCAGCCTGCCATTTCACTTGAGGCAAGAGATGATGATAATATCTCAGATGATGATAATGTCTCTAAAATGGGGGATGGTAAGAAGTCAGCAACCACAGAAAGACCTAAGCATTGTCAGGAGGGTATTGGGACTTGGCCCCCCACAAAGGTGGCAGGACAATTAGCCCAGCTTAAGTGCTTCTACACAAATGTACGCAGCATGGGCAACAAACAGGAGGAGATGGAGGCCATTGTACAGCAGGAAAACTATGATGTTGTTGCCATCACAGAAACATGGTGGGATGACTCACACAATTGGAGTGCTGCAATCAATGGCTACCAACTCTTCAGAAGGGATAGACAAGGAAGGAGAGGTGGTGGGGTGGCCCTCTATGTTAAGAGAAGTGACAAGGTAGAGTGTTTATGGGTTAGAATCAAGGGGAAGGCCAACAAGGCAGATATGATGGTGGGAGTTTATTACAGACTCCCAAACCGGAATGTAGTAGCTGATGAAATATTCTATCAGCAACTGGCAGAGCTCTCACAATCACTCACCCTTGTCCTTGTCGGGGACTTCAACTTCCCAAATATCTGCTGGAAATACAACACAGGAGAATGGTTGAGAGTGTCCCTTGGGAAGCAGTCCTGAAGGGCAAAGGTGCCCAGGAAGGCTGGTCATACTTCAAGGAGGAATTCTCAAAAGCACAGGATAAAGCCATCCCCAGGTCCCGTAAAATGAACCGACAGAGAAGAAGACCAGTCTGGCTAAAGAGAGAGCTTTGGCTGGACCTCAGGGAGAAAAGGAAGGTTTACAGTCTCTGGAAAAGGGGGTCAGCTACTTATGAACAATATCAAGGTGTAGCAAAGGTACGCCGTGGAAAAATTATGTAGGGGAATATGTAGGGGGAAAGCTAGAAGGGCAAAAGTCCAAGGAGAACTTGGCAACAACAGTTAAAGATAATAAGAAGAGCTTTTTTCAATATATCAATAAAAAAAGGAAGAGTAGGGAAAATGTGGGCCCACTAATAAATGAGGTGGGTGCCTTGGTGGTGGAAGACACAGAGAAGGCGGAGTTGCTGAATGCCTTCTTTGCTTCGGTCTTCACTGCCAAAGTGGGCCCTCATGAATTCCAGACCCTGGAGACAAGGCAGAGGGTCTGGAGAGAGGAAGACTCCCCCTCTGTTGGGGAGGACTGGGTTAGGGCCAAACTAGACATCCACAAGTCCATGGGCCCTGATGGGATGCACCCACGAGTGCTGAGAGAACTGGCAGATGTTATTGCTAAGCCACTCTCTCTCATTTTTGAGGCATCTTGAAGAACAGGAGAAGTGCCTGAGGACTGGAGGAAGGCAAATATCACTCCAGTCTACAAAAAGGGCAAGAAGGAGGACCCAGGGAACTACAGGCCAACTAGTCTCAACTCTGTCCCAGGGAAAGTAATGGAGCGACTCGTGCTGGACGTCATCTCCAAACATATTGAAGATCAAGAAGTTATTGCTATTAGTCAACACAGATTTACCAAGGGTAAATCATGCTTGACCAATCTGATAGCCTTCTATGGTGTTGTAACTGGTTGGCTAGATGAAGGGAGAGCAGCAGATGTCATCTGTCTTGACTTCAGCAAGGCTTTTGACACTGTCTCCCATAACATCCTCATTGGGAAACTAAGGAATTGTGGGATAGATGAGGGGGCAGTGAGGTGGGCTGAGTCCCGGTTGTGTGACAGGACTCAGAGGGTTCTAATTAATGGAGCGGGGTCAAGTTGGAGGCCTGTGACCAGTGGTGTCCCTCAGGGGTCAATACTCGTCCCAGTCCTGTTCAACAGATTCATAAATGACCTGGACGAGGGGACAGAGTGTGTCCTCAGCAAGTTCGCTGATGATACCAAATTAGGAAGGCTGGCTGACACCCCAGAGGGCTGTGCTGCCATCCAGTGTGACCTGAACAGGCTGGAGATCTGGGCAGAGAAGAATCTAATGAGGTTCAACAAGGACAAATGTAGGGTTGTTCACCTGGGGAGGAAGAACCCCAGGCACTGATACAGGTTAGGGATGGATCTTCCGGGAAGTACTACTGAGGAGAAAAAACTGGGAGTCCTGGTGGATAGGACACTTTCCATGCACCAGCAACGTGCCCTTGTTGCCAAGAGGGCCAATGGAATCCTGGGCTGCATTGGAAAGAGTGTGGCTAGTAGGTAGAGGGAGGTCATTCTCCCCCTCTACTCTGCACTGGTGAGGCCACAACTGGAATACTGCGTCCAGTTCTGGGCTCCCCAGTTCAAGAGGGACAGGGAACTACTGGAGGGCAACAAAGATGATTAAGGTATTGGAGCTTCCTTATTCCTTCCTTATTCCTCCCTTATGAGGAAAGGTTCAAGGAGCTGGGACTCTTTAGCTTGGACAAGCGAAGACTGAGGGGAGACCTCATCTATGTTTACAAGTTCCTAAAGGGTGAGTTGAAGGATGATGGAGCTGGACTCTTTTCAATGGTTTCCAGCGATAGGACAAGGAGTAATGTGCTCAAGCTGGAACATAGGAAGTTCCATTCAAATATGAGAAAAAACGTCTTTACAGTGAGGGTGATGGAGCACTGGAACAGGCTGCCCAGGGAGGTCATGGAGTTCCCTTCTCTGGGGATCTTCAACACCCGCCTTGATGCAGTCCTGGGTAATGTGCTCTAGGCGTTCCTGCTTTAGCAGGGGAATTGGACCAGGTGATCTCTAGAGGTCCCTTCCAACTCCAACAATTCCATGATTCCGTGATACTTCAACTTAAACCATAGCAATAGCAAACAGTGAAACAATAGCTTGTTATGGTTTACAGACAGTAGTCATTTCTACAAGACCGTAAGTGCAACCACCTAGAGCACTATGCCACCTATGCCACTTCTGATTCAAGTTGAGGTAACGTTTTGTTTAAATCCCTCAGACATCCTCTGTAAAATGGCTGTTACCAACTTCTTCCTCATCCTATATCTGTGTTCACTTAAGTAACCAGCACTCGATAATGGCTGGAGCTTTAAACTTTGCCTAGGATTACAAGCTCCCTCACTGTACCTTGATCTGTGCATTTAATAAACAGTTTGTGTTCCATCTTTCAGAGTGCTAATGAAAAATATTAAATATCAGTACTCACTACACACTTCTGTTTTGATTATGAACCACTGATAATTAATATCTGCAAAGAAGTTTCTAGCCACTGTTATCCATAATGTATTCTGCACTGTGCTCTCCAAGGTCAACTGTCAAAATGTAAAATTTGAAACTGTTAAAACCCTGATACAAGTCAGGATATCACATCTACTGCTACTCCCCTATCCACAAAGCACGCTACCTTGTCATATAAAGAAATCAGACTTATCTCATGCAATGTGCTCTTTGAAGCAACATGTTAGCTGTCAGTCTTCATTTTGCCACCTGATTGGATGCATTTCAGCATGTTTTTGCTGGAACTGGATCCAGGAATAGAGGTCTACAGTTTACCAGTTCCTCATTTTCAGAGATACAATTATCTTTCAGTATTTTATTGATGTTTACTTTTCTAACCATGGCTCTCAATAATGACCACTAAAGTTTTGAAGCTTATGTTTAGCTAGTTAGGTATGAGATATGATAACCCAGATACGTACTGATCTGTGATAATGGGAAAGAGATAATTTTTTTGTAGACACATAATTTTCTCTCACCAAATTCAGACTAGCACTGTAGGTGGGTTACCTTCTCTCCAATTATGTCCGTTATTGGAGAATGGAGGTGGGGAATCGGAAAAAAGAGCTGATAGAAAGCCTTCAGACAAGAAAAAAAGTGTACATTTTCACTGCAGACCCACTGGGACTTTCTGTAACCATATTTTATGAAAATATTTCTCTAAGCTGAAGAGCCATTTTTGTCTTGCTACAGTCATTGATTGAAAATGTCAACCGAAAAAAGTCAGTGAAACAATACGTAAAATGAATCATCATCAAGCATCTTTCTTCCATATACTTACAGTGACCTGAAAAAGAGGGAAACAGGGAAGTCCAGTGGCTTGCCAAAGGTTGCTTCACATCACTGACAGACTTCACTGCTACTGGATTGTTCTGCTTCATAGAGAGATGGATATGATTTCTAGTGCTCAGTACATCAAAGTACATCAATTGCAAACAAAAAAATATTTACACTCAAGCATAAATACTTTCCAAGTTTTCCCACGTAACGTTTATTTTAAAACTTTGAAAACAAAATTTAACAAGTAAATGTCCTGAGCAACTCTAATAATTCAATTTCAACTAGCAGGAAGCCATTTTTTTTCTCTTCCAACTGTTGTTGAGTAGTTAGTAAAAAAAAAAGATCTTGAGGGGACTTCTCTATTGCTGCTATAAAACTGCACATTTATCTTTATTCACTCTCACCAGGGCCACATAGACTGAATTACCTGCTTTGCTTGTCATCTCAAGGCATGAAATGAAGTTTAAACAATGACAAAAAGAACTCTTTCTTGATAAAGAATACTTACAGAAAACATTTGTCATGATTCATATTTAATATCCTGTCTAGTTTCAGAAGGTACTGCAATTAAAAGTGCATTAATGGCAATGATTTCTAATTCATGGTATGAGCCCAACAGAGCATTACAACTGTTAGAATTGATAGACAATTGTTAACTGTCAGAAGATAACAGTCTCTTCAATTAGATAAGCTTTGCAATATTAAAACTGAAGTTAGATGAATGTAAAAGAGCTTCCAAATATTACTGAGGAAACTAAACTTTTATGACTTTAATTCTGGGGCATATAATTGTAAAACTACACAGAGGAAAACCAAGAAGACAGACATGACATGCAAAATTTTTGTCACTTATGGGTTATCCATTACAATGTTAAATTGATAAATGAAACTTTACAATATTTTAAATAACAGATACAGATTTCCCTTCTTAAAATATACCAGCCATTTTGTAAAACAAATAAAAACCCAAAAGTACCAAAAAAAGTACCATAAATAGGTGGAAGTTGAAATGAATAAAGCAGGCAAAGCTTAACTGTGAATATACCTAAGGAGGGTCCTACAGAGAGAGACATGCAGATGACACAGTAGACTTGTATAGGAGCATAGCAGCAAAGTCAGGGTGAGGAGCAAAGGTATTAAAGCTGAAAGACTATGGTAGCATAAAATAAAGGAATAAAGGTACATATCGAACTACTATAGATTTTGCTTCCAAAACTGAAGAAGTAGAACAGTAGGCTTCTAAACAAAGGTTACAAGCAAAAAGCAAACAAAATCTTGGTAGAGTTACCATAAGGTATGATAAATTCACAAATATCCAAGTAACACATTGCTGTCTGTATATAGACTTATAGTCCTATACTAAAACTATTGAAGACAAACTTTGGAAAAATACAGTGACCATCCTACAGCCTCAGAAAAAGACACACAACTCTTCAATCTAGCTATAAACAAGGATATTATTATTCACAGAATCATAGAATTCAAGGTTGGAAAGGATCTCAAGATCCTCTAGTCCAACCTTTCTTGGCAAAAACATGGTCTAGACAAGATTGTCCAGCATCCTGCCCAGTTCAATCTTTAAAATTTTAAATGTTGGGATATCCACAAGTTCCCTTGGGAGACTACTCTAATGGCTGGTTGTTTTCATTGTGAAAAATTTCTCTCATGTCCAATCAGAATCTCCCCTGTAGTAACTTATACCCATTACCCCTCATATTTTCCATGTGACTCCATCTTCTTTGTAGCCACCCTTTAAATACTTGAACAATTATTATTAGTCTGTGTTAATGAAGAGCACCTGGTCTTGAGGGACAAGAGAGAAAGTGAACAGAGAAAGTAAGAAGGCGAGGTAGACTGGAATAAAACACTTGGTTTCACATTCTGCTTCCTTCCAAAGAGAGGAATACCTCCCTCACATTTCACATGGGCGGCCTGTGAGAGTGACACATAGCAATAAGAAAACGAATGTTTCATACTGTCACAGAATCACAGAATAATACGGGGTTGGAAAGGACCTCTGGAGATCATCTAGTCCAACTCCCCTGCCAAAGCATCTCCACCTAGAGCAGGTCGCACAGGAACTTGTCCAGGTGGGTTTTGAACATCTCCAGAGACAGAGACTCCACCACTTTTCTAGGCAGCCCATTCCAGTGCTCTGCCACCCTCAAAGTAAAGAAGTCCTTCATCATGTTTAGGTGGAACTTCTTATACTCAAGTTTGTGCCCATTTCCTCTTGTCCTCTCACTGGGCACCACTGAAAAAAGACCAGCCCCATCCTCTTAAAACCTTCCCTTTAAGTATTTATAGGTGTTGATCAGATCCCCCCTCAGCCATCTCTTCTCCAGACTAAAAAGACCCAAGTCCCTCAGCCTCTCCTCATAAGAGAAATGCTCCAGGCCCCTAATCATCTTTGTAGCCCTCTGCTCTACTCTCTCCAGCAGTTCCCTGTCCTTCTTGAGCTGGGGAACCCAGAACTGGACACTGTAATCCAGATGAGGCCCCACCAGGCAGAGTAGAGGGGCAGGATAACCTCACTGGACCTGCTGGTCACACTCTTCCTGATGCACCCCAGGATGCCATTTGCCTTCTTGGCCACAAGGGCACATTGCTGGCTCATGGGAATCCTATTGCCCACCAGAACTTCCAGCTCTTTTTCCTCAGAGCTGCGCTCCAGCAGGTCAGTCCCCAGCCTCTACTGGTGCAGGGGGTTATTTCTCCCTAGGTGCAGCACCCCACACTAGCCTTTGTTGAATGTCATCAGGTTCCTCTCTGCCCAACTCTCCAGCCTGTCCAGGTCTGGCTGTATGGTGGCACAGCCTTCTGGTGTGTCAGCCAGCCCTCCCAGTTCTGTATCATCAGCGAATTTGCTAAGGGTACATTCCATCTTTTCATCCAGGTCATTGATGAATATATTGAAGAGGACTGGACCCAATACTGACCCCTGGGGAACACCACTTGTTACAGACCTCCAACTAGATTCTGTGCCATTGATCACGACCCTCTGAGCTCTGTCTTTCAGCCAGTTTTCAATCCACCTCACTGTCCATGTTTCAGATGACTAATCTTTCTATTTCCAGTGTCTGGAAAATTTGTGCCCTTTTTTCCTGGTGATAAGCATCAGTAGTCCATGCTGTTTTCGGTAACTTGCTAGAACCCATATCCATAATTTTGTCTTGGATGTAGTTTGAGCAATTTGAGAAAATATCCTGAGCATAAGTACTCTGTTCACTTTTTGCTAGTTTTGGGTTTGTTTGATTTTTGTTTTTTTTTTCTTCTTGGTTTTTAAGGGGGGAGGTATTTTGGGTGTTTTTAGAGAAGGGAATTTATTCCAACAAGGTTTAGTGACCAATAAAGTGAAAACCAAAAATAATTAAGCCATATGGAAATTTTTTTAAAGGATAATTTTCAGATACATAGTTTCTGTCCCTCAGCTTCTATCTCCTGTAACTCCAGTTGCAAACTTCTTGTGAGAGTTTCTATTTTCTAACCGACTTTTTTCTTTTATATAATATGCGATGTCTTGGGGGTTTGTTTGGGTTTTGGGGTTTTTATGAGGTTCGTTGCATATTAATGAAGAATGAATCTATGCCCCTCTTGGAATCCTTTTTTCAGAATTTAATAAGTATCATTACTAAAGGCACAGTGCTTTCATCCTGAGCAATAAAGGATGGCCATTCTATTGAATTAGGAATCATCCAGTTAATTGTCATAAAGCTTGCTTTCTTTTTCATCTGATGCCATTGTTTGTACATCCTGAATTTTACCTCAGAACCGTTTTAAATATGATTCGACCTCAGTAAGAGAATTTTGTACTTGGGAAGTTATAGAATTTTTTCCTTTCCTTTTTTTCTTCCTTTTTTTTTTTTTCTTTTCATGCTTCATCTCTAGCTATTACAGCAGTGAAAATGCAAAATTGCTTAATTAAAATACAAACTTTTTAAAGCACTTTGCAAAACATGTAAACATAAGTTGGCTAGAACATGCAATGAATAAATAATTAATTTGGATACAATATATTTTATTGCATTAATTTATGTAGTGGAGGATCTTCTCCATGTGAAAAACATTGATGGAAGTTGGCTATAACATGAAAGTTATGAAACAGTGTGTTACAGACTAACATATCAGCAGGGCCATTAACATTTTGTTAGTCGTTAAATATCTTACATATAAATAAACAATTAAGATTGAAAGAATAGAAGATTTCTGGGGTTCGTCCATGAAGTATGGAATATTTTATAAAAACAAACAACAAAACTAGAAGAAAAGCAGTGGAAGCAGAAAAAAGTCATTATGCAAATACTTAAAAAATGTTATTAACTCATAATAGTTCAGAATTCTGGAATATAAAATAAGAAGGTTAATAATACTGAAATAACACAGTCTCTATTTTCTCACTCTTCTTTAGCTATTAACTCATTATAAAAAGAGGACATTTTTCCAAGGGATCAGTCATAATTTTTGGATACTTAGATTCCTGAGTTGTGTCCTTTGAGCTAGATTTGATACCTTCTGGGATGCATGTTTCAATATATTTATTAAGAGCTATGCTTAATATCTCAAACTTTTCAAGCCCTCCTGAAGTAGTTATAAAGACTGCTTATATAATATTAGACCATGGTATACATATTGTTTTAGAGAATGTTAACCTTGAGTGCATGTGCATTTGCTATCTAGAAAGCTCAAAGAACACCAAAATTAGTCATCAGTTCATTACAAAGCTAATGATTATGGTCTGTTTTCTGTTTGAAACAAGAATATGATTTTAATGAAATTATCTGTTTTTCTATGAAAGTACACTTGCTTTGCATAATCCAGTTGCCACTGTTGTGCTTGGTATTATCCCTTGTTTATAGTATACATCTCAGCTTGCATCTGGTTAGGCTGGAAATAATTATTATCTTTTGCTTTGATGTTTTCAAAGATAAAGAAGAATTTTTCACTCTTGTGAGCATCACTCAGTTGCCGATAAAGAATTTCACAGCTAGCAGTAGTGTTAATTTAAGCAAATTATGAGTTCATTGACCTGCCTTGGCACTAATTTACCTCACATAACTCAAATCATGAAAATCTATCTCTTCTGCACATCTCATTTAGGAAAGTCATTCTTGCATAAACCTTTATACAGTGATCAATCAGATGTGATGACCTACCAAAAGGCAGGAGACAAAAAATGTTTCTCCAGTCAATCTTATTAAGCTAGTCCCATTATGCTATTTCAAGTTATTTTCTGAGAGAAAAAACAAAAAGATCAAATGCAAAACTACGAAATTTCAATATTGAAAGCATGAAATTATAAATGAAAATTATTAATTTAGTTTAGAATGTGATTGTCACCCCTGCAGCTGTCTTGATAGGACAAGCACTGCTGCCTGTATGCCTGACCGTCAAAAGCAGTAAATTACTACAGAGGCAAAGATAAGAACAGCAAGGTCAGGCAGATCAAAGACATTGGGTTTACAGTTCCTATACCAAATGCTTGGGAGTGGATGGGTTATTGTTAGAAATGATCCAAAAAACTTAAAGCATAAACCACGTACTATTCTCCTTATGCCCATTTAATAGGATCCTGCACACATATGAATCACCTTGACCTGAAGTGACCCTGGGTAGGAGAACTTTGAATTGCAGAAAATTCTAGCTCTTTTTCAGGCTAGATTCATGTTTACTTACTCAAAAGTGTGTTTTCTGTGCATTTTTTTTGCTAAAATGTTACATACAGCCATCCTACCCTGAACTTCTAAGTAATATAGTCTTCAAGAGACAGTGAAATGAATAATTTTGTTATCAATCATTTCATGAAAACAAAGCATTTAATATATGTCAGAATGAAATTTAAGCGCCTTTTTTTTTTTTTTTTAAGAACATGTTCAGAAGGGATTACTTGTGTGGACTTAAAACAAGACTTTAATGTGTGTTTTTTATGCATAAATGTGGACTTCTTCCATCCTTCAGGCTATGAAGAATAGCTTGAAATTTCAGACTATGAAATTTCTTCAGTGCTAAGGGACTTAACTAACAGCCTTCCTTAGCCTAACACCTGAACAAAACAAGCTGTCATTTACACCAGAACTAAATCAGACTGAAAAGAATCTAGTGTTTTACTAACAAAGCTAGTAGTTCATTTTACTTTGGTAATATTCATAGCAAAATAAATTGAACTCTTACATAAAGGGTTGGTATTTTTAGTCCAGAACCTGAGTTAAACTAATTTATGCAAGAAAAGCAAGAGAAACAATGCTTAAGAGACAGTGAAGAAATAGGCGGTCTTTGATAGGAGTCATTTGATGAAGTACTTAATCCATGCCAGCATCAAGTTGTAAGTAGTTTCACATTGATTTACCAGTAAATTGTGTATTGCATTATCTAGAACAACAGATTGGTTACTTGAAGTGCAACTGAGACCTGAAGTGATATCAGCTTCATATATACATACATTTATATATATGTGTGTCTATATATATGTATATATTTAAAGGAAGATTATAAATGATTAAATAGTTCTCTAGATAAATTTCATGATATGGAATACAGGAAGAACTGTGGCAGAGTGCAGAGGATGTTGCACTAATCTTGGATTGTGGCTTCTTGTGAGAGAATATGCACAAGATAAGGTTGAAGAAAAATTGGGTCTAGTCTAACCTTTCATCTCTTATTTTTGCCTATGACTGCTTGATTTTCCTCTGGCTTTATTGATTTCAGCTAGAATCTGGCTTTGTCTTCCTGAGGGGTTGCCTCAGCTAAATGCTTTGTTCTGAAATACTCATAATACCCACAAGATTAATTTAGAAAAGTTTAAAAAAACAAAATTTAAATAAATGGTCTGCAGATGTTTATTACCTGTATGCTAAGTCAGAGCTCTGCTACAAAAAATGATCCCTGTGGGTAAATACAGAAGAACAGGCATAATTATACTGCACATTCATTTTTCTTAGTGGGCAATCTTTTAGTTCAGGCCAATGCCCTTGTCTTTCCTCCCTCTCTGACATACATTTTCTCATAAATGTATGATATGATTTCATATCATGTGTGCCACTGCAAAACGTACAATCAAATATCTGCACAAGGAAATATTTCACTCCACTCAAAGCATATGCTTGAAATTTGTTCAGACGTGAGTTAATTTTTTTTAACAAGCAGGTTTGTGTTCCTATTTTCCTTTCCACAGCTGAAGTTTCCCTGTCCATAAGGCATTAATGTCTGTATTATTTTTTTTCTACTGTAAGGCTAGGTTGTTGGCTGGTTTGGGTTGTGGGTTTTTTTTGTTTTGTTTTTTTTTAAAGTTTATTTATGTCTTAATTTGCATGAGGGGAAAAATAATTTGAAAATTTGAAGATAAATCCCAGTTTTTTAAAATGAGGTTGCTTACACTTTAAACTTTACATAAGGATTTTAGGAGTTCATCAGTCGAGTTTTAAAAAACTTTTCTATTTTAAGAGCCACTCAAAAAATAAACAGCTAATGTCTAGGTTCTGATAAAATGGCAGTACATCCTTAAAAAGAGAATTTATGTGACAGAATTCTATGTTGCAGTTTGCACAAGTATACCACCTTCCTAGCAGATCAAATGAAAAAAGATTGACGAATGGCTGTTAGGATAAAGTTGTAGGAAACATTGTGTCCCACACCACATTCAATTTATGGTTCATGCTCAGGTACACTTCCAGAGGGAAACTCAGAAGCTCAAAGCATTACTGAAATATTCTGTCCATGATTTTTACACCCTTCCTGGGATTTAAAACAAAGAACTCTTTTCACTCAAAACTCACAATTTTGACAGGAGAGAAGACAGAAAACTCTTATTCTGAATTTTGGAGACTGTAACTTTAGTCTCTAGTGCAGCAAGTAATGGTTGTTTGAAAAATCTGCCAAAAAAAAAAAAATCCCTTTAAGCTCTGACTTTACGTTCTGTTTTTAATTCTTTATGAGTTCAGATGACTATGAGGACATACTTCTTACCTGATTTAGGAGGTGAAAGATAGAGAAGCAGAGAAATAACCTGTTGAAATAAACATTCAGAAAAAAAACAAACACATTTTCCCAGCTGTATGAAGGTAGTAGTCTGCACTTTGAATTAGCCCAGAGGTATACAAATTGTGAAATAAAAAACAAGCAGAAGAGGGGAATACCAACATTTTGGTGGACTTGTTTAAGCACAACAGGATTAAAGCAAAGTTACTGCTATAATTAACAAAAATGCATGTTTCCTTACCTTTCAGAGTTCGAGAAGAAAGATCTTCCAAGACTGCCTAGGGCTGATCTTTGAAGTGTAAGGTGTAAAATCCAGTTGATATGCAGTAAGTGCTACAATGATGAAGAGCGACTTAGTTGTTACTGTGCCTCTGAAAATGTTTCACAACCCACAAAAAATCTGAAAGGTCAACATTGTATGAAAAAGGAAAGTGAAATAGGGATGTACAAGTAAGGGGCACCTTTGGGATGTGAAAGGTAATAAGGAGGGCTTATTTAAGTACAACAACAGCAATGGCAAAGGTAGTTAAAATGTGAGTCTACCACTGAATAGTTCAGGGGACCTGTAGGGAAAGGATACAGAAGAGTCTTCACCTTGGTGCGGCAACAAAGGCACGGACTCCACCAAGTGATGAGGCGAAGACGTTTAATGTTTTATTTTTACAGCATATATAGTTTCTCTCTTTTTATCACGTGCTGTGCTCTCTACACAGATAGGTTGTGGAGGCCTGTCCCCACGCCATTGTGAGCAATACAATTGGCTACATAGAAGTGTTCATGCACCCAGGCCAATTAGTCATTATTATTTGTTTTGTTATTTTGTTATCTATTTTGCTGGCTTGCTATCTATATTGTTGCCTTCACATTACCATACAAGGACATTGTTTACTGTTCTCAAGGCTTCCTTCCCATCACTGCAAGAACACCTGCCAAGCTCTCGCTCAGCAGAGCGTCTCCACAATTCCTCACTCCCCACACCTTGGTCTTTACTGTTAAGATCATTCCTCAGGAATCCCAGACCATTAAGAACAGAGGGGAAGTCTGGAGTGAAAAAGATTTACCCTTGGTGGAGGAGGATCAGTCTGAGAACATTTAAACAAACTGGACATTGCCAAATGTCCAGTTTGGCTGGATTGCACCCACAAGCGCTGAGAGAGGTAGCCATTGTCATTGCAAGACCATTCCCAAGTATCTTTGAAAGGTCTTAGCACATAAGGAAGATTCCTGCAGCTGAGAAGAGATAGATATCACTGCAGTCTTCAAGAAGGGCAAGGGAACAAGATCCATGGGAAAAATGCAGGTCACCTTTTCTTCATTACAGGGAAGGTGCTGGAATGAATGGTTCTCAGAACCATTCCGGACACTGGCAGGACAAGGAGGTGACTTGGAGTTATCACCATTGATTTCTGAAGCTAAACTCGTGTCTGATCAACGACGCCTGCTGAAGAGAAGGCTTGGGGGGAATCTCACTCAGGTGGATAAATACCTGATAGGAGGGTGTAAAGAAGATAGACTCAGACTCTTCTCAGTGGTGCTCAGTGATAGGACAAGAGGCAATGGGCACAAACTGAAATATAAGAAAGTCCATTTAAAAGTAAGAAAAATGTCTTTTTACAATGAGCACGGTCAAACATGGGAAGAGGTTGTCCAGAGAAGTTAAGGAGACTCCATCCTTGGAGATACTGAAAACCTAACCGACCACAGTCCTGAACAACCTACCCTAGGTAACACTGCTTTAGAATCATAGAATTGTGGAATGGTTTGGGTTGGAAGGAACCTCTAAATATCATTTTATTCAAACCCTGTGCCATGTGCAAGGGTGTTTTTGACTTAGATCAGGTTGCATAAAATTCTGTTCAACCTTACCTTGGACACTTCCAATGATGAGGTATCCACAACTTCTCTGGACAACTTTTTCCAGTGTCTCTTGGCTCTCATCATAAAAAAACCTTCTTCCTTAAACCCAAGCTAGAACTACACTTTTCAGTTTGAAACCGTTGCTCCTTGTCCTGTCTTTATAGGCTTGGTAAAAGTCTCTCCCCATCTTTAAGTCCTGTTTAAGTACTGAAAGGTCTCAAGTAAGGTCTCCGCAGAGCCTTCTCTTCTTCAGGCTGACCAAACCCAGCTGTCCCAGCCTTTCTAGCTAGGAGATGTATTCCAGACCTCTGACCACTATTTTCATGGCCCTCCTCTGGACCCACTGTAATAGGTCCGTGTCTTTCCTGTGCTGAGGGCTCCAGAGCTGGATGCAGTCCTCCAGGTGGGATCTCACAAGAGCAGAGGTAGAATCACCTCCCTCGACCTGCTGGGCCACACTTTTTTTTGGCTTTCTGGGCTGCAAGCGCACATTGTCAGCTTGTAACAATTGTTTATTCACCAGTATGCCCAAGTACTTCTTCTTAGGGTTGCTCTCAATTATTCATCCCCCAGTCTGTTTTGATATTGGTGATTGTCCCAACCCAGGTGCAGTTGGCCCTGTTAAACTTCATGATGTTCGCACAGGCCCACTCCTCAAGCCTGTCAAGGTCCCTCTGGATGGCATTCCTTCCCTCTAGCAAATCAACTGCACCACTCATCTTGGTGTAATCTGCAAACTTGCTGATGGTGCACTCAATCGCACTGTTTGTGTTGCTCATGAAGATATTAAAAACCATTTCACTTAGTATGGACCCTTGAGGGATAGTGTTTTGAGAAGGGAGAATTGGACTAGATGATCTCTAGCAGTGTCTCCAACCTCAGCTATGCCATGATTGTTTGGTTCTACATCCCTTAGTGTAAGAGATTCCACTTAAATTCTGTAAACTGGCATGAATGAAGCCATGATGTGTTTGATTCCCTATAGTCTGTTGTCCCTTTAATATTTTATAGGCCTATATATAGCTGCTAAATTATTCAAACATGTTTGTTTTCCAGATCACAGTATGTCTTTTATGGAGGTTTTCTCAAAATGACTAAACAGTGACCTACTACCTGGAAATTCAATACTACATAAACATTAGATGGTGTTGGCACACCTATTCAAAACATTAAGATAATTCTGGATTTTTAATCATTAACAAAAACAGAATATTCTTGAGGATATATACTCTCCTTAAAAAAACCCAAACAACAAACAAACAAAAAACAACCACACAAAAAAACCCTCTTCACATAACAATTTAAAAGCCTGAATTTCCTATTATGCAAGTATGGAGATAATCACTATATGGAATTCGGTAACTTGTAATACTTCCTGTCTTTTCCTGCAATCTCTTACTCATATTGCATTAAAATGATGTCTTCTTTGAAATACACTCAGTTTAAATTTTGCAGACAATCCTATGAGACAAGATAGTGCTTTCTGATCTTGTACACTTTAGTCCACTTTTGTATTTCAGTAACATGATTGAACAGGTAGTGTAAAAATTCATGCAGAGATAGCTACTCTAGATTTTTTTTTTTGTGAAAGAAATTAATTGATCTTTTAGGACAAATTGTACTTAACAGCTGATACAGACATGCCAGGTGATGTAACATTTTATTTAGTTGTTAAATTATTTTTTTCTGGAAAACTTCAGATTTGCCTATTAAAGATCTTACTGAAATAAATTCCAGTTAGTTCTATTGACTAAAATGGACTTTGAATCTGGTCCACAAAAATTTGTGCTTCCAAACGAGTGCTATGTATGTTGCCAGACTAATTGCCAGGAGTACGAATGATACTGTGATAATGAAAAGCTGAAAAGAAGCTTCTATCTGAGGTGCAGTAGAAGATTGCTGGCAATACCAGTCCTACTTTCTATCCTGCTGGAACACTACTCAGTTACTTCTACATTACACAATGCAGCTGCCTCTGCAAATGATGCTTTGTTCTCCAACACTATTTTTCCATTGCTGGCAAACCTGCAGCTTTGTGTAAGAAGCCCTTCAATTTTCATTGAATAGCCATTTTCAAATTACCTTTCTAAACATCACATATTCCTCAGAGTTAAAACTACTTAACAGAGCAATGCAGTTGCTCATCTTTGCTAATTATCACCTACTCTTGCCTTTTATTTCACTTTTCAGGTTATTTGTTTGGTGCCTCAGGGGTACCTGGCTTCCCTGCCAAATTATTATATTAGCCATTTTACACATAATGCAGTGGAAGAATATGTCTTACAAAACCCAGTTAGAATGTGTACAGGTATATATATGTCTATAGCTTTATAGCTATAGACAGCTATATGTCTATAGCTTTAGACATATGTGTACATATGGGCACAAAAAGATGTATTTATCTGTGCTATATTTTATTGTATATATTTGTAGATATGAGTTGCAAACATAGGGAAGCTACTAACATTGCTCATAATTTGCTTTATGAGAGGTTTTGCCTGATGTCATTCAGGAACTTTGCACACAGATTAGATTACTGTAAATAGCAGCAAATTTTCAGCTAACCTTTAACATACATGATTTGGCATTTATACAGGAGTCATGCTTTGGATAAAAAAAGTTCGACAGTGTGTCATTGGCATCCTGAAACTTACAAAGCAATGATAGTTGTCACCAAGCATCTGACCTTCTTCTAAAATCTCTCTTCTTCAGAGGAAATTATGAAGTTTATAGTATGAAGTCTCTCAGGTTTTGTAGTATTCTATAGAAAAAAATGTTGTAAGTGTAAAAGCAGGGTATACCCAGCATGGCATGCCCTAATCAAAATGCTGATTCTCCTTTCTGAATTTTGCTTTTCCCTGCAAACATAATCTGAATTAATATGTAAATTTAACTATTTGGATAAATGTTTTTTTGCCTTCAGCAACATTTGTGTGTCACAGAAAGTACTTGTGAAAATATCACCCGGAAGAGATAGCTTACAACAAAAAAAAGCATTGTAAATACTATGCATTATTTAGTAATATCTAAAAAAAAAACCCGAAAAAGTCATGAAGTTGACAAAAAGTAAGTCAAAAGGAATTCTAGGAAAGTGAACATAAAAGGAAGAAAAGAAAACAGAATCATGCCCTAGGCAAAATCATTATCTAAAGGCTTAGATGCTTTGAAGCTTCTGATTTTGTTGCTGCATTTCTTGAGACTCCCTAGTGAAGGAAAGAAATTGACAAACCAGAGGGGCTCAGGGGATGCTACTGGGACAGTGGGGCTGGAGGAGAGGCTGTGGGGCCAGGACAGGAGCAGAGACATCTCCCAGACCCCAAACTGCAATTCAGCGTCTACAGGGAGAGAATCAAAGAGAGAGGAATGGACTCTTCACAGCGGTGTGGGATGGGAGATAGCATCGTCACTTAGAATGGAGCTAAGGTTCTAAAAAATTTCTTCTAAAAAAGAAGAAATTCACCTTAAAGTTAATTAAGCATTGCGGCAGGTTGTGGACCCTCTGTCCTTGGAGGTTTTCAATACATGACCAGCCAAAGGCCCCTGTTTTCTACTCTGAATTAAATGTGCTCTGTGCAGGAAATTTGTTCAGAGACCTCCTGAAGCCCTTCTAACCACAGAAACTTGATTATTGCCTTGTCTCCTATCTTATCTCTCTGGTGAATGTTTCTGACTCTCTACCACCATTATTTTATGCTTGGTGCTGTCCACTTGGTTGAGGGGGCACTTTCATGGTGCATGCAATGAGTGCTGGCAAAGCAGGCTGGCAGCCTAGAAAGCTAACTGCATCCTGGGCTGCATCAAAAGAAGCAAGGAGAGCAGGTCGAGGGAGGTGATTCTGCCCCTCTACTCTGTTCTCGTGAGACCCCACCTGGAGCACTGTGTCCAGCTTTGGAGTCCTTAACAAAGGAAGGACGTAAACCTGTTGGAATGGGTCCAGTGGAGGACCACAAAAGTGTTCTGAGGGATGGAGCACCTCTCCTTTGAAGACAGGCTGAGAGAGTTTGGATTATTCAGCCTGGAGAAGAGAAGACCTTATAGCAGCCTTCCAGTACCTGAAGGGGTCCTACAGGAAGGATGGAAAGGAACTCTTTATCAGGGAATGTAGCGATAGGACGAGAGGTAATGGTTTTAAATTGAAAGGGGAGATTTCGATTAGATACTAGAAAGAAATTATTTACTTTGAGAGTGGTGAGGCACTGCGAGGGGTTGCCCAGAGGAGCAACTCTTCCAACTCTTAACATCCCATGATTCTGATATTCATGATTGCTGCTTCACTGGCAATGCAATGGCACCAGAAGGACCTGCAGGGGACTGTGACAGCTACGCAGTGTGATAGCTTTTTGATATGGACACAGGACTTAAATACAATGATGACAGGTTTTTAAATTTTAATTCAATGAAATTAAAGATTAAATTTTATATAAATTATTTCTAAATAATAAATAAGATTATGCTTAAATTTGAAAATAAATATATTATTTTAAAAAATAATTTAGCTGGGATATGTACATAAAAAGAAATCAGAACTATTTGCATCAATGGGCTAGCTATGACAACTTTTACAATACTGGAGAAAATCTTCCATTTTCTAAAACTATTTGGGTGTTATATAAAATTTTATACTCTTCTTGCATTTGACAATATTGCTGTAGAAAGCTAAATACATATCTGGTGAAAAAATGGCTTTAATTTATATTTATTTCTGAGGGAGATTGTCTCGTATGCTATGTCCTTCATCATATATCAGAAAAAACATGATCAAAATTCTTTGTATTAAAAAGTTTTGTAATTTTTCTGATTTCAGTTTCACTTTGATATTAATTCAACTTTCTTGGAAGTATTAATTAATCAGAAAGATTGTTATCTAAGGAGAAATATGTAACAGGCAGCAAAAGGGATTTAAAGAGTGTTAAAAGTTTTATTACAGTTGAAAGCTAAGAAATATGTTTCCTTGATACTCTGCCGTCTTCCCCTTTAAATTCAAATTGTGTCAGACTTTACACCTATCCACACAGATTCTGCTTATGTATCATGACCATGAGTGCACTTTCAGAGTGAATGTTAACATGTTAGAAATAATTTTTGATAAGTATAATTTTCAGTATTTGTGTCTTCATGGTAGAGGCTATCCACAGTAATTGAAAAGTACTTAGATTCTTAATTTTTTTAGTCTTGTTAACAACTTTACCCTCTCTTTTTTTTTCTGTGATAGTAAAAATGTAGATGTTCTGTAGTCCTCAGTGAAAGCTGAGCAGACAGCAAAAGAGAGTTCTATATTTTCCTATAAAAATAGTCAGAAAGATTTTGAAAACAGATGGCTTAAATCAAAATTAAGTATTTTTCCTTTGCATTTCATTCCTGTATTTTGTGAAATTGTGAAAAATTTTATGTAAAACACTTTATTGTTACATGGTGATCCTAAAACATTGCATTCTACTGAAATATTAATTACCTAACCAAAATATTGGCAGGGTTGGTGAGATGAATCAGAGACACATTCTGAAATAACAGTAACTGTATCAAACACTTTTTTTTTTCAAAGTGTTGTCCTTACCTTTTAAGTAGTACAATTGCTATTGCATAAAGGACAGAAAACTGGAAGGGAACTAACAATAGGATCGAAGGAGTAAATGCATGAGTTGATGCGCATGCACATACATACATAAAGTTTTGCTTATATATGAAAGCTCATGAATATGGGTTTATGCATTTGGATTTCTGCCTCATCTGCATGTAAACGTTGCTAAAGTTTTCACATCCGATGTAACATGGGATACCCTTTCAAATATAGAGGTATTTATAAAGATTCATAGGAAGTACGATCAGATAAAACAGTGTAAATATTTTTATGTCAATATAACATTTTCTACTGAAATATACCTTAGTTATGGGTCAAGTGCCTTTAAAATAACCACTGACTCTAGGAGAGCCTCCTCAGCTGCTGATCTAAATACTGTTGTAGGGGGCTCTGAGGAAGTCTGTGTATTCATCCTCCGCTTCATAGCATTTATACCCTGATCACCCTATTGGCACTGAGATTTGCTCCATGTCCTGTTAGACCAATTTCCAAGCACAAGGGATCATAGGTATGCTCCTAGCTAAAGAGAATAGCTATAACTGCTATACAATTTTAGGTGTGATTTTTCATTGCTTGCTGTAAGGAACAACTTTCTCTGTAGGCCTGTAAATCCTGGTATCTGAAAAGAAATCTGGTTTTACAACTTTGTCCAAATTCTTCATTGCCACTGATATTACTCTCACTAGTTGAAAACAGGTTCAGGTATGCATTTATCATCCTTGTACCTTTTTCTTAGCAGGAGTGCTTTTGCGCAAGAAATCACCACTGTATAAGAATTTTCACAATAAGGAATTACTGTTGTGTAACCACAGAATAACTTTAGCTGATAGGAACCACTGGTAGCCTCTGTTATGACTTTCTACAAGGCTAGCTTAAACCAGGCCGCTTGTGGCCAGTCAAGTTCCCAGTGTCTCTGAGGATATCCCACAGCCCCTCTGAGCAACCTGTTTATTACTTCCTACTTAATGTTATTCCTCACTAAAAGGTTTTAAATTGTTAGTATTTGGTCTCTTTGTATCTCATTCTGAAGGACACGCGGTGCACCTTCTCAGAGCCTGGACATTGATATCAATTACTCTTTAAATATGAGGAAGTAACATGAAAGAATTTTGCCCTTTTTTCTCTGAAAGCAAATACTGTGGTCTCTACTTCTGAGTTTTGGATTGTGACAGAAGCCCCAGATCTGCCATTCCAGGCCATAGACACTGAAAAATATTTTTTTTTTTTCCCTAAGAGTAAGAAATTTAATAAAAATATGCATGGATCTTATAAAATTATATGTTCAAAGAAACACATTTTTCCTGAGAAAGGCATGACTTCATGCCCAAGAAAAGTTAATACTACTTTGAATACTGAGTAACAGTCAGTCTGGTCTGATGAGCTCTATGCCACAGTTGCTGGAGTGTTGAAAGAAAATAGTTGTCCTGTGCACTTTAGTTGCTAGAGGAAGAAGCAGTCAGCTCAGGATAAGATATCCTGTATTTGGGGCATGTTCCATTGCTTCTGTGTTTTTGATAGCAGCTTACCTTACGAAGCTATCTCTAATTTGTTTGCTCCTCTAACCTTCCCCCCACTACCCAAAACAAAGCTAAGTAAAATGTTTCCTCCTCATTTTTTAATTATATATTATTAATAGGACTTTATATTTTTAGGAATTATATATATATATATACATTATATATAATTTATAGGGAGTCTACTTTATAGGACTCCCTTCCCTATTTAAATTTTTGCATTCAAACATCACCAACATTTTTCTTTCTGCCTTGGTACCCAGAACTATAATCCTTTTGCATGTCAAGATTTAACTAAATTACTTTATACTTGTTTCTTCCTAATTTCTTTGCTCTGCCTTAAAAGATTTGCTCATAATGTTGCTCTTAGGATGATCTTGTTTTTTCCAGCTCTTCTAGTCACTTGATTCATATGATGAGTCCATCATTTGTTTCTTGGCTTACAGCATCAAAATGCTTACTTTGATCTCAGAATTCTACATGTGCTTTCTATGACACATATCACAGATCTTCTTTTATCCCACTCCCTCTGATTTTGTTTTTCAGATACTTTTTGCTTTCCTCATTTGTTTGCCTTGTATTTTCTGTTTCCCATTTGGGCAGCATGTGTTGTTTTTGCCTTTAAAGATTGTCTGTATGTAGACTTGCTTGGTTTATGATAATTTTGGTTTTAATTTCAAAATAAATTTTTGATACTTTGTGTAACTGTCTGGATCATTTGCTTTTGACATGCCTTTTCTAACATAAGGCTGTGTAGAATAAGTTAGATTTTAGATCTCTAAAAAGGTTTAAATTTACCTCCCTGTGGTAGCCAAAGCATATATTCCTTTGATGGGGTTGTTGTCAAAAGCATAGTGTTAATGTTTCCTCATTGTATGTCCTCTCAGGTTGTTTTGAGTTTATTTGTGAAAAGAGATTACTTACAGTTTTAGTGTTTGCTACATAAACAGCTGCTGCTATTTTAGCTGTTCCTCCATTTTATTCTGGTATTTAGTAACCCATAAAACCCATCTATTGCCTTCTATAGATGGATGCCACAATCTTTTAGCATTTTGCCTTTGGAATATCTCTTGGAAGCAAGAGAATCTTTTAAATTGTATGTGGAAATGTGATTTCCTTTCAGACAGCAGCACTTTTCTATTACCTAAAAGGCAATCAAACAGAAGGTGGAATAAAATTGGTATCAAAGGTTCCATCAAATTAGACAGAGACAGTTAAAGCAACATGAAAAAGAGGAAAAATTATTATTTAAGACTGGAAGTTCCTGGTGACTACCAGCCAAACAAAATCATCATCAGTGGTAGCATCGAGATCTTAAGATATGTAAATAGTTGCTCTGTCACCATAAACCTTTGACAGTGACATCTTTATAATATCTGGATAGAAACTCTCTTTCTTTTTAGGGGCTTTTGTTTTTTTAAAAAGTATTTTGATTCTAAATGGGAACAGAAATTCAATACCTTTTTTGTGTTTTTAGGCAAATTAGAAAACAAATACAAGTGATAACTTTTATACAAAGTTATGCCTGGGAGCATAAAGTATTCCCACTGCTCTCGGCTTTCTACTTCCACTTAAAAGTCCCCTGAAAAACCATACTACGAATTTCAGAAGCCCAGTTCTTCTCCTCTGACCAGTGGTTCTGAAGCATCCTTGTGTGTTCTGACTTTGTCACTGAAGTTCTAGTTGGATCTTTTCCTTCCTCGGATCTGTATTTCTTTTACTCAGCATTATGGCTTTTTATCATATGTATAATCATGTAACTCATATAAACATACAACATAAAAGCTTCAATATTAGTCGGAAAATGGCATTCTTTACTGTAAATGGAAAGCTTCCTCTTTCTAACAGAATTGTACAGCTTTCCACATGATATATATTGTACTTTATATATTTATATTTATTTATTCTTATACACAAATTATATTTAGCTATTTATATTTAGATATTATATCGTCTATGTTTCAATCAAGACATAAAAGCATTCCACAGTGGCAAAGGAGTGAGGACACTGAAGACTGGATTTTTAGTCTTTAGACCTAAAAAACTCACTTGCACCATATGTCTGGTTGTGATGATAATATGGCAAAAACACTTCCTTTGAGACCAGCAGGCTCCAAGGTTATGTCTAAATTAATTCCTGAGTCTTATATTATAGACATGTTAGCAAGACAACCAGTTAAGAATCTGCTTTCAGGGCCTCCTGTGGTCTACTGTAGTGTTGCTTTATGGCATATGACCTAAAACCATGTCAAACTGTGAAAGCAAAAATTATAATCAAAAATAGGTTTTTGAAACAAAAAAACCAACCAAACAAACAGACAGATGTGCCTTTAACATGCCTTTTTCTTCTCCATTAAAGTTGCCACAGACTTCTTTGAACCCAAGGCAACCTGGTTTTATTTTCGCATGGCAATCTTAGTAAGACTGTATTTAATGTTCTTATGAAAATTTAAATGTAATATACTTCCTTTGCAATTTATAAGAAACTGGAAAAAAAACTAGTTTCCAACTAGCTGGGTTATCTTAGATACAAATTAAATTTGGACATCTGACAAAATATCCTTGGAGACATCAGACACTTGCCAATAGGATTAAAGAAAATCTTCTCTCCTCAAAAACTTAGTGAAGGAGATGGTGAAAAACTAAAAGTCCAAAAATCAAAAATAGATTCTGTTGTGAGAAAAAAGTGCCATTTCCATTGTTTCATCCACATATTACAATAATAGTTACTTATTTCAAGAAATTATTTAAGCAATTAGTACAACATTGTGAATGTGATATGAATGTCAGACCACATTTCAGAATATAAACTATCTGTAGTCTAGAGGCAGTCTGCTTTGAAGTTTAGATCCCAGCTACCCATATATTGAGTTATTAAAAGATAACTTTTCTTTCTTCTGTCTGTGATGCTTGAAATCAGTGGCTAAACTGCAGAGTTTTTCCCTTTCTTAGAATTAATCAGGAAATAAATCAACTTGAGTTATTTCTGAATTCTATTACTTTACATAGGTGGATTGATCCAAACAACATCACTGTTTCCAGCATTACTTGAGGGTCAAAAGCAGCGACAACCATCCCAGTCACATATTGTAAACACACAGCTGTCTTTCTGTGCTTATGGAGACCACTGGCCTTCTCTGTTTTCACTTTGTTTGTGCTACCTCTAGGAACCTAATGTACTTGAAAGGCTGAATGAAACAACATGAGGACAAAAATCCGCTGGATAGAACCATCCTCTGTTTTTTCTCCATGCATTGTATCTTCCCAAGGACAACTGCTAAATTCACTACTTACTTTTTCATTGAGGTGTCTACAGGGTTTGAAGGTGAATACATACACTAGATGATTCAAACAGTGCCATGAAAGCAGGGGAAATCAAGAGTGCTGTAGGAGATCAGATTAACTTCCTCAGGTTTAGCAGATTGCATAGTGAGTGCTTCAAAAGAGTAGGAAGAAAAACATGTCTGTTCCTTTACACAGAATGAAAAACCAGATGACTCCTCCATCAGAGTGCTGAAGGGAGGAGTTACATACTTTTTCCCCCAGATACCTGTAACTCCTAGATTGACTCAGAACACACACAATCTGGATTATTTTTAATATTAAAAGAAATGTTGCATCATTAGGAGGTGTAACTAACAAGTCAGTCTCTTGACAAGAAATTATCAAAGTTATGATTTTTGCTTCATAACTTTTTAACTCTGATCGCTGTAACAGCTCTGATAACATTAATTCTTGAGAGGTTTTGGGTTTTTTTTTTTCAGAGAAAATGCAGGAAATTTTCTGGTGAGCTTAAAATCAGTGTGTTGAATCTTCTGTGAGTCCTCTTTTGATTCATGGAAAATAACACACATAACAAGAAAATACTTAACAACAACTTTGATATTATTCTCATCCTTGGGAAAGACAGCAAAAATTTAGAGTTGGCTGTTTTGGGGATTTTCGTTGTTTTGTTTTTAGTTTTTGTTTTGGTTTTTTTTCCTGTGAATTAGTTCACAGTGTAGTACTAAGTAAAAAAGCAACTGTTAAATCAAATTTTGGAACTATTTATATTTATTGGCCTGAGTGAATCTTGGTTTTACATACAGGAAACTGATTTGTACAAAACTTTTCTCTCACGAAGATTTATAATTTTATTTTCAACTACACAAAGTAAAATGACTTCCTTAAGTGTATGGAAATGCCGCTATCTTAATGAAAACAAGACTAGAATTGACTTATTTAGTTTTTTAACCACTTACATAAAAAACACATGAAGTCAGAAGTAAAAAAAAAAAAAAACCAACAAATTTTGAACTGTTAAATATTAGAAATAATTTTTAGCACCATCATTTTGTCTAGTCAGAGTTCCATGTGAGAGGAACTCTTGTCTGATTCCCTTCACCAGTGACAGTGGCAATGGCTATGTTCATAGCTTGAGTGAAAGCCACAGGAAATAGGTATTAAACAGAAGACACACAAGCTTCACTAGCTGTTTATAAAAGGAATTCTCTTATTTCATCCCTACTTAAAGACAGATTATAGTGAAGGTATAGAACAGTTATTTCCATGCCATGTATATAAGAACAGGTATTCAAGATCAGAAAAGGTCCACTATGACTAATATCCTCTCTCAGTAAATATATATGTAATGAAAAGTATAAGATCTGGGGGAATATGTACAATAAATCCTCACAGTGCCCTCCAAACTATCAGTGACAGGATTTCAAGGATTTTCTAAAGCAGTCACTTCTTGCAGGGACTTTTGCACTAAACTTCTTCCAGTTGCTTTCTGAACCCATGAGACCTTTCAGTGCCCCAAATGTTCCAGGGATGAGTTCTACAGATTAAAATATCCTTGTTACAAGAACCTCCTTTTTTTTTTTTTTTTTTCCAGGCATCTCTCCTACAAACCTTACTAGATGCATGTCTAGTTCTTGCATGTGCGAAGTAATGAACAGTCCTTTTCTGATTAACTTTCTGAATGCTTTCGTGGATATTGAAGGCCAGTATACCTCCTCATCGTCATTTATTTTGAGACTGAAGAGATTTAGTCTGTTCAATTCTTTCTTTGCCTGGCTGTTCTTCTGTAATTTCACCATTCTTTCCACCTTTCTCTGTTCTTTTTCCAAATGCATCTTATCCTTTTAAAATGAGATACTTAAGACATAACTATGTGAATCAGTTTAAATTTATTTATACTGCATTTCAACTGTTTTTCATTGAATTATCACAATTATCTAAGATTCTTCTGTTATTCTTCACAACAAATGCTAATCTTCATTTATCTGAATACCATGGTGAAGTCAGCAAAGTGTGTTCCTTTACATTCTTACCATCTTTTCTAAATATTTTATTAATAACTTTAATACTTAGATCCAGGCACAGATTTTTATAAGATTCAACTCTTCCTCACTACCTTTCTATACTGTGCAAAGGTTAAGAATCAAGAAAGGTGAAAAGGAAAGGTATATATGTTTGCCCGAGGACTGGAGAAAAAACAATGTCATTCCGGTCTTCAAAAAGGGCAAGGAGGACTTGGGAAATTACAGACTGGTGAGCTTCACCTCTATCCCTGGAAAGGTCATGGAAAGGCTCATCCTGGGTGCCATCTCAGAGCATATGGAGGAAAAGAAAGCTGTCAGAAGTAGTCAACATGGATTTACCGCAGGGAAGTCCTTTCAAACTAACCTGATAGCTTTCTATGATGGCATGACTGGTTGGATAGATGAGAGGAGGACGGTGAATGTTGTCAACCTTGACTTCAGCAAGTCTTTCGACACCATCTCTCACAGTATCTTCATAGTTAAGCTTAGGAAGTACAGGTTAGATGAATGGACAGTTAAGTGGCAGGGAAGTCCTTTCAAACTAACCTGATAGCTTTCTATGATGGCATGACTGGTTGGATAGATGAGAGGAGGACGGTGAATGTTGTCAACCTTGACTTCAGCAAGTCTTTCGACACCATCTCTCACAGTATCTTCATAGTTAAGCTTAGGAAGTACAGGTTAGATGAATGGACAGTTAAGTGGATTGAAAACTGGCTAAAAGACATAGCTCAGAGGGTTGTTATTTGGGGCAGTCCTCTTCAATATATTTATCAATGACCTGGACGAAGGGATGGAATGTACCCTCAGCAAGTTTGCTGATGACACAAAACTAGGAGGGGTGGCTGACACCCCAGAAGGCTGTGCCGCCATCCAGTGAGACTTGAACAGGTTGGAGAGTTGGGCAGAGATAAAGCTAATGAAATCTAACAAGGGCAACTGTAGGGTGCTGCACCTGGGGAGAAGTAACTCCCTACACCAGTACAGGTTGGGGACTGACCTGCTGGAGAGCAACTCTGAGGAGAGGACCATGAGCCAGCAGTGTGCCCTTGTGGCCAAGAAGGCAAATGGCATCCTGGGGTGCATCAAGAAAAGCGTGGCCAGCAGGTCGAGGGAGGTTATCCGTGCCCCTCTACTCTCCCCTGGTGAGGCACCATCTGGAATATTGTGTCCAGTTCTGGGCCCCCCAGAAGGACAGGGAACTGATGGAGAGGGTACAGAAAAGGGCCACAAAGATGATTAAGGGCCTGGAACATCTCATCTACAAGGAGAGTCTGAGGCACTTGGGTCTTTTTAGTCTGGAGAAGAGAAGGCTGAGGGGGGGATCTGATCAACACCTATAAATACTTAAAAGGTGGGCATCAAGAGGATGGGGCCAGTCTTTTTTCAGTGGTGCCCAGTGATAGGACAAGAGGAAATGGGCACAAACTTGAACATAAGAAGTTCCACCTAAACGTGAGGAGGAACTTCTTTACTGTGAGAGTGGTAGAACACTGGAACAAGCTGCCCAGAGAGGTGATGGAGTCTCCTTCTTTGGAAACATTCAAAACCCACCTGGACAAGTTCCTGTGCAACCTGCTATAGGTAGACCCGCTCTGGCAGGGGGGCTGGACTAGATGATCTCTTCCAACCCCATATGATTCTATGGTTGTTTAAGAGGAGAATGCAGGTAGTCAAAGAAATATAATTGTCCTATTATATGACAAAAGTATATGCTGAGTTTTGCTGATGAGTGTAAGAATAGTCAAAGTAATAGGCTTAGGTTTTTATAAGGTATTTAATTTAATAAGGTACAATATTCAATTTTTAAACATTAATATTTTACACTGTAAATGTATTAGAAAATGTAACATATATATGTCAGTATAGTGTAGTTTTTCTAGTGTAACTCTGAGAGAATCAGTGCTTAGTTTTGGTGTAGTTTAGTTTCTTTATCAATGTTCTGTGAGCAAATGTAAGTCTAAAAATATTTACAATGGTGCAAAATTTGACAGAATATTAATTATTTATCTCAATCATATAATGCAGTATGTATAGAGCAAAGGAGCAGCAGAGATGATCAAGAGGGTCATTTGCAAGTCTGATTAGGGATGATAGGAGTGGAAGTACAAAGATAATTGTGCCACAATAGGTCAATTTTGGAAATGAGCACTCACAACTTTAAAAGGATGGTGGAAAATTAAGGCAATTGCAATCGAAAGCTGCAAAATCATTTGACAGCCAGAGAAAAAAAAAAAAAAAAGTGAAGTAAGGTGCTTGGAGTTTGTGTTCAGATTGTATCTGGCAATGCTCTAGGCAGACAGAGATTTATTTGCTTTGTCAGTGTTCCAAGCCCAGTAGCAGAAGTTGGCCTGATGATTAGCCAAGCTAATAAGCCCTGCTGAGAAAAACAAAATATTACCTAGGACTCAGTGCCATATTAATGCAGGCATATGTTTGTGAGCATTTAGTTTTATTTCCCCTTTTTATTTACAATACTATGAATAGTTAGTAAAAGAGCAGCTTAAAAATAAGATGTCCTTAAAATGCCTCAAGGTGTTCATCCTGCTTCTGCTTGTTTTCTGAAATCCTGGTGTAGAGTTTGGTAGGCGGCCCAGTCTACAAGTAGGTATCTGATGCAAATTCATAGACAATGTTTTCATTTAAATATGAAGGCCAGCATTTGCTAAATAAATTAGACAGAATGAGAGATCACCTTTCTGTAAAAGTCCTGTTTTGTAGGATGATTCCAGTCTCAATTCTGCCAGTTTCAGATAATTATTTTTTAAGCTGTGCACTTCTGCTTTTTGGATTTCACATCAGGTTTCAAATCAGTCTGTATGTTCTAATAAGTAAATAAAACTCAGATGAGTGCTAGTGATTAAAGGATTATGGTCTCATTGTGTTAATTAATTCGATTCCCAATATATTATTGCTTCCTGTACTCACTTTTTTCTTATTGGCTATGCTCATTAAAAAGATTTATTAATAAAAAGATTATCTTCAAATCCATGCATACTTTTCTAAGATTCAGAGAAGGTCCCTAAAGGTACATGGACTATAAGATCAGGGAGAGAAATTTTGAAATGAGCTGTCCATATGGCATAAACATTCAGCCGCTGTGAATCACTAGATGCTTCCTAAACCTCTTCATAGCAATTCTTTAACTGACAGATTAGAGTGATTATTCCATTAATTGTTTTTTGGAAGCTTTTCCAACTCTGTAATTTGGAGTCTGGGGACCTGCAACAGGCATTCTGGGATTTACATTCTGGGGATCCATTACTGAATTTATTCTATAAGGTGGGATTTGTTAAAGAGAAGAGAAAAGCAGAGGATCATGAAGAGAGCACATCTTTCACAGCAGTCTGCACACTTCAGAAATAAGAGAGTAGGTGGAAATGTAAATCCCTATACATCTTACTACAGAGAGAGCAATGATTTTTTTTTTCTCCAGTATTGTAACTCGTGCTTCTTCAAATAGCAATAGTAGCTGGGACTTTATGCATGAAAGATTTCAGTCCTCCCCCTGAGTTGTAGGAGTGAGTCTTATCAGGTGGTGCTTGTACCGTCTACTGCAAAAAGAGGTCACAACACAGAGACTACAGAAATTTGCAGAGTCTGAGGAGACAGGTCAATTTTAAACTTCTTTTGCTGATCTCAGAAGCTTCTATGACAAAGAAATTAATAAAAATGCATCATTACCTGCCAAATCATGACTTTTTTCCACCTTTATCCACTATTGAGACAGTTTGAGCCCAGAATAGATTTTATTGGCCTTCTACTCCCATTCTCTCTTTCACATGTGGGAAATTTTAATTGAAGAAGTTTTGCTGGATCCCCAGACATCTTTCCTATCATCTCGTGGTGATGAGTTCATCCCAGCATATCCTCAGGAACAGGAGTTACACCAGGTGAGTATAAATTTTAGTTCCCTTTACAGAATTCCCTAAACCACCTTTGTCCATGAATCTGTGGAAAGAAATAAAAACAAGAAAGCAAATACCCTATCAAGTGCTAGTACAATGCAAAAAGAAAGTAATGAAAAATGCAGTATCTCAGAGGGAAAAAAAAAATCTATATGAAACCAGCTCCCACTGAAAGGTATATTCAAACCTAGTGCCAGACTGGCTATTGAATAAAATTGTCTGATATACAGTAGTACAGAAGAAACTATTAAAAAGCAGTTAATTTGCAGTACCAATGCAAAAGCAACTGTATTAGGCACAGAAGCATAGACAAAACCATCTGAAGTATATGAAAAAGTTTATGGCATATTTCTACAGTTTCTCACTGGTATCCCTAATGCAAATATAGTGAGCATATGTTCATTTATTTGTCTGGGTCTGGACACATCGCTCACGTGCTCATATCTATGGAGTCAGTTATGCTTGTAAAAAAAAGCTAGGAACAACAAACCAAATATATTCTGGTTTCTTTGGGCTATTTTTGTGTTTTATAATCATAGACTCCTTCTATTTAGGCAGGATATGTATTTTCTTTTCTTGCACACACACGTAACACACAACTCATACATTCACACAAATTTTAACTCCACCATGTGTTAAGAACCTAGTAAAATGATGTTTGGACATGGCTTCAGGTGTCTTTGACTTGTATGCATCTTGGCTGGTTTGAAAATGTTTATGTTTGCACTGTCATCTGCTTCACTATCAAGTGGCATGTGTTTGTGCAGACACAAGCAGCATGGGCAAAAAAGAAGTGATGCTACTGTTGAAACTTAGGTCTGAAATTTGGAAAATAATTATGTATACCCGAGTTTTGTTCAGAGTGCTACCAGTATATTTAATATATAAAAGAAAAAGCAAAACAGAAGACAATGCCTGATGCTAAGTCTTCAGCAGTGCAGAGGTAGTTCAGGATTGGTCATAATGCACATTACCCCTCTTATCATCTATAAAAATCGTGTCAGCTTTTGAGTCATCCATGACACACCTTGTGGCAAGTGGGAACCTCCTAGCTTAGTTAATTAACAACATCGACAAGATTTTGATATCAGTCAAATATATTATTATGCAAAATTTAGCAACCTATCGCATCCTGGAATACAGCCTATGTTTAAGGATTTAATAATTGTATATTGTTCATTTTATAGATTCTGTACCTTTGACTTTAGTCAAATATGACCAGTTTTTCCTCACTGGAAATAAATCTGTCTCACAGAATCACAGAATCTTCTAGGTTGGAAGGGACCTTAAAGATCATCTTGTCCAACCGTCAACCTAACTGACAAAAATAGACACGCGCACAACAAACAAGCATCACCATCACTAAACCATACCTCCCAGCACTACATCAAACTGTCTTTTGAACACCTCCAGGGATGGTGCCTCAACCACCTCCCTGGGCAGCCCATTCCAATGCCTGACAACCCTTTCAGTAAAGAAATGTTTCCTAATATCCAACCTGAACTTCCCCTGGCGCAACTTGAAGCCATTACCCCTTGTCCTATCGTCTGTAGCTTGGAAGAAGAGACCAACCCCCGTCTCTCTACAGCTTCCTTTCAGGTACTTTTACAGAGTGATAAGGTCTCCCCTCAGTCTCCTCTTCCCCAGACTGAACATCCCCAGCTCCCTCAGCCTCTCCTCGTAAGACTTGTGCTCCAGACCCCTCACCAGCTTCATTGCCCTTCTCTGGACCCGTTCCAGCACCTCAATGTCCCTCTTGTGGTAGGGGGCCCAAAACTGGACACAGTACTCGAGGTGGGGTCTCACCAGTGCCGAGTACAGGGGGACGATCACTTCTCGGGTCCTACTCACCACGCTGTTCCTGATACAGGCCAGGATGCTGTTGGCCTTCTTGGCCACCTGGGCACACTGCTGGCTCATGTTCAGCCGACAGTCGACCAACACCCCCAGGTCCTTTTCTGCCAGGCAGCTCTCCAGCCACTCTGCCCCCAGCCTGTAGCGCTGCTTGGGGTTGTTGTGACCGAAGTGCAGGACCCGGCACTTGGCCTTGTTAAACCTCATCCCGTTGGTCTCGGCCCATCGATCCAGCCTGTCGAGATCTCTCTGCAGAGCCTCTCTACCCTCCAGCAGATCAACACTGCCACCCAGCTTGGTGTCGTCTGCGAACTTACTGAGGGTGCACTCGATCCCCTCGTCCAGATCATTGATAAAGATGTTAAAGAGAAGTGGCCCCAGTACTGAGCCCTGTGGGACACCACTCGTGACTGGACGCCAGCTGGATTTAGCTCCATTCACCACCACTCTCTGGGTCCGTCCCTCCAGCCAGTTTTTAACCCAGCAGAGGGTATTCCCATCCAAGCCATGGGCAGCCAGTTTCTCCAGGAGGATACTGTGGGAGACTGTATCAAAGGCTTTGCTGAAGTCCAGATAAACAACATCCACAGCCTTTCCTTCATCCAGCAAGCGGGTCACTTTGTCATAGAAGGAGATCAGGTTTGTCAAGCAGGACCTGCCCCTTGTGAACCTGTGCTGGCTGGGCCAGATCGCATGGGTGTCCTTCATGCGTTGCATGATGGCACTCAGGATGATCTGTTCCATGATCTTCCCAGGCACCGAGGTCAGACTGACTGGCCTATAGTTCTCTGGATCGTCCTTCCGGCCCTTCTTGTGAATGGGCGTCACATTTGCCAGACGCCAGTTGGCCGGGACCTCCCCAGTTTGCCAGGACTGCTGGTAAATGATGGAGAGTGCTCCTCAAGCACTTCTGCCAGCTCCCTCGGTACCCTCGGGTGGATCTCATCTGGTCCCATAGACTTGTTTGCATCTAGGTGTTGGAGTAGGTCCCTCACCACCTCCCTTTGAATTGCAGGGGCTTCACTCTGCTCCCCGCCCCTGCCTGCTAGTTCAGGGGTCTGGATATTTAGGGAACCCCCTGTCCTACTACTAAAGACTGAGGCAAAGAAGGCATTCAGGACTTCAGGTCTCCTCCATGGAACAGTTAGATATTATTGTGTAAAAGTTTTTATAATAGTTTAATAAAATATTATTACTTTGTGTATCATCTGCATTGATATTATTACCCCTTTCAGGTTTAAATGACTGGATCATATGTATATCCTCTTCTTATAATGATGTAGGGAGCTAGCCTTGCTTTTTTGAAATTTGTGAAATTGAAATGTACTTTCATTGTACGCGCCTTGATTTTTCCACATATTTTGACAGGTTTGCAAGTGAACTGAATTTCCACTCTTTGCATGTAGATTTTACTGTCTTAACAATATTGAAACTTCTCGAATTTGCTCTCCCTCACTATTTTTTAAGGTCACTGTTTTTTCATTCATATTTCACAGAGAAGTGCTAAATGGAAAAATACAACACGTTGTGTTTCAGAAGGATAATTCACTCTAAAAGCAAAGGAGGACATTCTGTAAGCCACATACATCATACCAGTTAGTACAAAATGTTTTTCATAAACTTTTAACCTCTTATTAGAAAGCTACTTGATCTGTGCACTCTCTGGACCCAAACACGCTGACAAACATGTTACATACTTTGACTGTAAGTGATCTTATTAAATTCGTTAGGACAACTGTGGGAATTAGGCCACTTCAGATATTTGCAGATTTGCAGTGTTTTCAAGTTTTACATATTTAAGTTTGGTGGTCTGCTTTGCCGAAATGCTTGCAGGAGTTGAAATTTTACAGTGTATTTACCAGTGGGCTTCATATAATTGCTGTAATATGGAAAAACATAACGGCTAGGGGTGTGTACGCAAAGTGTAGTAATGTACAAACTTGAAATGGCATAGGAGTTGCTACAGTATTAACCACTCTTACCAAACTTTTCCATAAGCATTTGGGGATAAGAAGGTAGAGAAATAAATGGGATATAATCAGCAATATTACAGCTGAAAAAATGAGGACATTTTAAGAATACAAAGAGAAGGGAGAAATAAAATGAAGGAATCTAAGACAAGGATCATAAACATGAAGAAAAAAAGCTTCAAATAACAGGTGCTCCCTCCAAAACAAAGAGGTCCAGTATTGTATGTTGATGGTTATATCTTGTTAAATACTGCAGAATAAATAGACAAAGAATTTAGTAATTTCCATACACACACAAAAAGGACATCTTTTATGAAGCAAATACATATAATGTGCATACTTATGTTTTCTGATGTATCTTGTTTCATTTAATGGAGAGCACTTCCTGAATAACATCGTTACTCTTCTTTTTGAACATAAAAGTGTGGTGCTGCTGTAAAAACCTAGTGAAAAAACCACTGCTAGATTTTTCAAGACGTCTGCTGTCTTAATTCTTCTCTCACTAGGAGACTTCAATAAGAAAAAGAATGTAAAATGTTATAGTCTTTTTTGCTTTTGTGTAACTTATCACAGTGAGTTCTGCTAATTAATTTTGCATTTAAGTATTATCCAATAAACTCCTTTTAATATAAACAGATTTAGAGCTGAGATAAATCGATCGTTCTATTAGAAATTTGGAATATACAATACCTAGTTCAAAAGAGACATAACTTGATAAACTTTTTTGAAGTGTGCGTCTGCTAGCTCCTTTTGATCATCAGCTGTGCTATTTAAAGCCTTGGGCAGAGATTGGGTAGATAGTAAAAGCTATTCATGTGTGTGAGAAAAGTATGCAGCAATGTTGAAGAGTAGGGAAATCTTTTTCTTGTGACACAAATAATAAGTGGAATTCAGGTCTGTTCTGATGAAAGGTTTTCCTCTAATCTGTCCAGTGATTAACATCATATTTCTTCCTTCTAGTACTTTCACAGGTATTAAAAATGATACGTGTGTATATAATATGGCCATATGGCAATGGAATTCCGAAAAAAGAGCATAAAACTTAGTACAAGTGTTACTTGTAAGATGAGTTTTTCTTGTAAATACAGAGTTGTGTATGTTGTATTTGTTTAAGCTTCTTGTTAAAAAAATGAAGATTTTGGCTAAGAATTATTTCAATGAGAATTCTATGAAGTGTATCTTTTGTTGCAGGATTATTGTGCGTATGCAATAAATCGAGGTAAAATCTCAGCTTTTAGAACATTAATTTATATGACTTACAAATTAATTTATAAGAATTATTTAAAATAACTATTTATTTTATATTTTAGACTATAAAAAGAAAAATGAAAGTCTCTCACCTTTTACACGCTGTCGTGGTTTGGCCTCAGACAGCAACAAAGGACCATGTGCCGCCGCTCGCGCAGAACAGAGCCCCCACCGCCAGCGCGGCTGGGAGCGGAAAATCGGAAGAAAAAGGCAAAACTCGTGGGTTGAGACAAAGGCAATTTTAACAGAACAGGAAAGGAAGCAAGAAATAACAACAACAAGAACAGAGGGATATACAACCACAATTACAATACCACCACTCGCCGAGCGCACCCTGGACGCCCCCAACCGCTCTCCTCCTCCGGGGGTCACCTCCTCCTCCGCGCCCCCCGAATTCCTGTCCCCCCCCTTCCTCGGCACCTTGGGCATGGCTCACATGGGATGGAATACTTGTGTCCCTGCTAGGTCCTGGGGAGAATTAACCCCACCCCCCCCAGACCCAGGACACAAGCTTATTAACCCCTGAAGATAACATTAGATGTTTAAAACATTGCACACCACCAGTTAGGTGCAAAATTATTTTCCTTTTTTAATAATTAATAGAAGAAGTTAATATGTGTGTTTGTGTTCTCCATGATAGTATTTATCATTATTTGGGAGTACTGGGTCATTATACTATTGTCAGTGATATCATTTGTTTTATTTTTTAAATAATTAGATTTGCTAAGGACACAATATTTCTGCGTCCTTTTGCATTTTAGTTTGGAGAAGAGGAGGCTGAGGGGGGACCTTATTGCCCTCTACAACTCCCTGAAAGGAGGTTGTAGACAGGTGGGTGGTGGCCTCTTCTCCCAAGGGAATAATGACAGGACCAGAGGAAATGGTCTGAAGTTGCGGCAGGGGAGGTTTAGATTAGATATGAGGAAGACTTACTTTACTGAGAGAGTGGTCAGGCACTGGAACAGCCTGCCCAGGGAGGTGGTGGAGTCACCATCCCTGGAGGTATTTAAGAAATGTGTAGACATGGCACTTCAGGGCATGCTCTAATGCCTGAGATTATTGGGTTTTGTCTCTCTGTGGGTGGGTGTGGTGTGTGTGTTTGTGTTGGTTTGGGTTGTGTTGCGGGTTGTGTTTTGGTTTGTTTGGTTTTTTGTTTGGTTTTTTTTGTGGTTGGACTCAATGATCTCAAAGGTCCCTTCCAACCATGAAGATTCTGTGATTCTGTGATTATTTTTATAAGAAAATTAAATTAAATTAAATGCAGCTGTTTATATAGAATGTAGCTATATGTTCTTTCTTTTCAACAGATTTCTCAGCATGATCTTGGTTTGGAAGAAAAGGTTAATCAGTATTGATTAAGAGTACTAAGTGTTCTCAGTAATCCATTCAGTTGGCTTTTCGAAAAGGTCTTTGATTCTTGTGTTTAATTAAATAGTCCTGGATCATTGAGCTCTGTTCTGTTTCATAGTTTATACTGTGATTCCAGGTAGGAATTTACTAAAAGAAATGTTATCAGTGATCTTTGAAACACATGAAGTAAAACCAAGCTTTCTTTCCTGTCTGGGATACTCATGGATTAGGGAACAAAACATATTTACTAGTTGGAAACAGTTGTCTCTCTCTCAAGTATTGCTAACTCTGAGATAATGCTTTTCCGAAAACAATTTCAATTTTTAAACTACAAATTCTGTGATGCTTTTTTCTCAAGATCTTTAGTTGTATTGTTAAGGAATGTTCATTTAGTTGTTATTGGGCTCAGAAATTAGCAAATTTGTTCTTGCCTTGTGCATGCCAGTCATCTAGATTGTAAATCTAGAACAGGAGAACAATTAATAGTTTGAAATATTTGCTGCTGATGAAGGATCTGGCATATAATTTACACATTTCATTTTAGTAACAAGCAGATACCTGCTACAGATAGGAAAAAAAGCGAGTCTAAGCAGTGGTAAAATTTCATTCCAAGGCAAACTTTGAACTCGTTCTGAGGTTTTTAATTACATTTCAGTCATAGCTCTCATACTTGTTTTATATTGGCCCAAAAGCAACCACTAGGATGCAAACAGATCTTTGATAAATCATAGATGTGTGCCCTAGGTTTACTGAAACCAAAATGTGTGTAATGCTGAAATCCAATCCTACCACAAGAATCATCTTTCACTTTTGCTATCTTGTGTATTTCATCTGTTATTTCAGTTATATCTTAAGAATTACTAGAATATAATTTTGTTATTAAAAAATAATGGGTTTTTTTGTTTATTATATATAACTTAATGTAATGGCCTTTAAGGTAACATTTTATAGTGTTTCATGGATATGTGGTTTTGTATTCCTACAGACATGACATGTCAACAAGACCCTTATGGCAAATATGCCAGATGCTCTTTTACTCTATACAATAATCTCCATCAAGCTAGCAACAGGTGGTTTTTTTTCCCTTACATGTAACAGAAGCAGATATTTTGTCTAACTTAAAAAATTCTAAGCATCTAAGAAAACTACTGAATTTTTTAGATTAAATTCCCATCTTCAGGAAAAACAGTCTAAGTGACTTTTTCTTGTTAGTAATTGCAACTTATTGTGAAGTGCAGTTATAGTTGAAACTTTTCTCTATACCTTTTGGGACAGGCAGGTCCTGTGTGTTTCTTCTGGGTTTTTTTTGTTTTGTTTTGTTCTGGTTTGGTTTTTTCGTAATGACATCTAGGAAATGTACTCATAGCACTGATCAATGAGTAACTTCCAACGAGCAGGCCAGCAAGTTTAACTGTGGATCTGCAAATTAAACTGTTGTTTTCTGCATCTTAGGTAAGCACTTGTGAGGAATGTATTAGAATATAGGTAAACAGAACAGCTGAAAATTCAGGATTCTGAAAAGTCAGCACTACAGTTTTATTTGAAAACTAGTTATTTACCAGAAATTAAATTCTATTAGTTATTTATTACAAACAATGCATTCAAAATACTTGGGTTTTCTTCCATTATCCTTCTCTCGTTGTGATCACATCAAATACCAAATAATGCAATGCTCTACGAGACATGGAGGTCCACTTACTGTCAGTTTTCCAACAGGGAAATTGCTTATAGAGAAGAGACCTCTGGATGTCATGGATTAGATTTATAAAGGGATTTTAGGCTCTGAAAATAATCCAGGCATAAGTAGGTTTTATCCTCATCACTTAAGGCATTTGGTTATTTGCAGGAAGGATTCAGTCTTGGTAACGGTATGTATGTGGAAGCACACACGTTATGTTAGAACTGGGCTGATGGCTTAAAAATTCATTATTTTGATTTATGCTTAGTCTCTTGTCTTACTAATTAGAGAAGTTTTTCTCACAAAAAGGGCTACTGAAAAAGGATGTGATATGTCTGACAATATGGGGCAAGGACGTGATTTCAAACGAACTTGCTGGCCTCATGAGGGGGTCTGGAAATATGTGAGAGGGCGGTTCCCACAAGCAGAGGAGAAGCAAGGACACAAGAGTGTTTAGGTGTCCAGGAGATAACCAGAGGGGCTTTCACACTTTACCTGCAAAAGCTGCATAACTTAGGACCTATCTCAAATGCTCTTATACAAATGCAGGTGGTCCTGGGGACAAGAAGGAGGCATCAGCAGTGGGTGCAGAGCAACCAAGCTGTGACCTCAGAGGGATACGGTGACATGGTGGCACAGCTCTCACACCTGAAGAGCTGTATTGCAAGGGTACAGGTGCTTCAGAAAGGGTGGGGTTGTCAGGAACAGAGAGGGGGTGATCTATGCAAAGGGGTAGCTCAGAGGCATGAAACTTCAACCTGAGGAAGGTGAACTTGTGTGTATGGGTCAGGGGACAAAACAGCACCAGTGATGCAGAGCACATAAAAGCAAGCAACTGGAGGACAAATTCTTGATGAAGGTGATTGGTGAATCAGCCAGGGAAGAGGTTCTGTTGGAGTTGATACTCACAAGCAATGAAGAACTGGTTGAAGACATGAAGTTTGAGGACAGCCTTGACAGTGGTGACTGTGAGACTCTGGAGCTTTAGATCCTGAGAGCAAGACGAACAGCAGAATTTCACAAAGGTAACCGCTCTGAATCTTAGAAGAGCAGATTTTTGGCCTATTCAAAGACTTGCTTGGCAAGATCCCATGGGAAACTGCCCATTGGAGGCAAAGGTGCTGGGGAGGATTGAACTCATTCCTTGAACAGGACAAGATAGGGCTGATGGTTGAGAGCAGCTCAGCAGAAATACTGTGGGGGCCTGGGCTCAGCAAGTGGCTGGGACCCAGCAGTGTGCCCAGGTAGCAAAACAGCTCCCACACCTGTGGCTGCACCACCAAGGGGAAGGGATCCTGACCTATTGTTTGACAGTACCTAGACTGCCCTGATAGTCCAGGCTTGAGGTCCTGGCACAGGACAGACCCAGACATACAGGAGTGAGTCCAGTGGAGGGTTTCCCTGGTGGTCGAGGTTGGAGCATGGAACATACAGGGAGAGGCATAGGGCACTGGGCTGATTCAGCATGGGGAAAGTAAGAGAAAGGAAGACCTTACTGCACTCTGCAGTGGGTACAGAGGGAGGGTATAGAGAAAATACATCAAACTCTTCCTGGTGATACGTAGCAGTAGGACAATAGTCAATGTGTATAAATTGGAATATAAGAAATTCTGATGAGTATGTTTCTTAAATTTTTATTTTTATGGTTTTTTTTAATAAAGGTGATCAAATACTGGAGTGGCTCACTAGAGGGGCTGTAGAGTCTCTAAAGCTGGAGGTGTCCAAGACTCAAATGGACACAGCACTGAGCAACCTGGTCTAATTAGAGTTGCTTTGAGCAGAGAAGATGTCTGGAGGCCCCTTCCACACTAAATTATTCAACCATACAGTGATTCTCTGATGACGTTGTTCAAAAGGCTAGTTAAGAAGTTGAACAATTCCAACAGACATTACTGAAGGATAGTCATATTTCAACATGCAGATTATGCAGATTTTATGTTATCACAGAATCACAGAATCACAGAATCTTAGTGGTTGGAACGGACCGCTGAGATCATCGAGTCCAACCACAAAAAAAACCAAACAAAAAACCAAAAAAAACCCCACAAAAAAACCACACAACCACCACAAAAACAACAAACCCAAAAACACCACCCACCAACTAAACCCCACACCCACAACCCCACACACTACACCCCACCACAAACCAATAATCTTGGGCACTAGGGCATGCCCTGAAGAGCCACGTCTACATGCTTCTTAAATACCTCCAGGGATGGTGACTCCACCACCTCCCTGGGCAGGCTGTTCCAGTGCCTGACCCCTCTTTCAGTAAAGTAATTCTTCCTAATATCTAATCTGAATCTCCCCTGCTACAACTTCATACCATTTCCTCTGGTCCTGTCATTATTCCTTTGGGAGAAGAGGCCAACCCCCGCCTCTCTACATTCTCCTTTCAGGTAGTTGTAGAGGGCAATGAGGTCTCGCCTCAGTCTCCTCTTCTCCAAACTAAACATGCCCAGTTCCCTCAGCCTCTCCTCATAGAACTTGTATGATTTGATTAATAATAGTACCATGTTATTATAACCAGTTGACAAATCCCTTGAACAAAAATGGCTAAATTCTACTTCAGAAAAATAAACCAACACATCACCTGAAGAAGTTACATTGAGTACAAAAAAAAAAAAATAATCAATTTGTTTGTTTCTTTCTGTCTTGTTTGATTTTTCAATATAAATGTTCTTACTGTACGGGCTTAGGTAACAATCTAGCTGTTCTCAGAGCTTAGAAACTATAGGTAGTATTAGTCACTAGAGGCACCTCAGACCTACAGTCACAGCGGCTTGTTAAAATCACAACAACAATGAAATCCTGGACAATGTAAAGGAAGATAGCAATAGCTGTTTGGTTTTCCTTCTGAGGCCTCTAAAACTGCAATGTTTGTGGGCGTTTAGTAATAGAAGCTCACAACACTGCCTTCCTGCTCCATACATCACCACAAAACTGCTGAAGAAGCAGTCTCTATGCCCTTGCTTCAATATTAAATTTTTGCAATCATCAACAGTATGATGCTACATCATAGTTTGATGTAAGGATTAAGACCTGGCAACTGGGGAGTGCTATTTGGACATAGCATTGGGAGGGTTGTTTGGCTTTTCTCCTCACTTCTCGCTTCCTTTCTTTGATGTAAAAGGTGCCTTGATTTGCCCAGCTGACAAATGCACTGTTGCAGTGCTCATCCTAAGACACATCCTGCTCCTGTCCCATGCATGCATGTGCTCTGAACCCATATTCTCCCTGTCCTGCACTCTGAAAGTTAAGCTGGGCTGTTAAAATGCCACAAATCATTCTCAAAGTGATTTCTTCTCTTGCTGCACAGTCTGTGTAGGTACAGCAGAGGGCATAAACAGAAGACAGACAAACTCCCCCCTATGTTATTAACATTGTAACTGGTTATACAGTTCCATTGCAGTTTGCATTAACACCTCAATACTGTTATAACAAGGGATCAACTTCCAGTAGAGCTGTTATAATACTTAAACATGGTCAAATACTTAGACTTTGTGATTATGTGGCAACTCCAGAGTGCCTTCTCTTAGAAGATATTATGAGTATGGAGCGTAGCATTGCCAGGTTTGCAGCACATATGCTTCACCACAGTTCTAGCTGAGAAATTGTAAACTATCTCTCAACGGACAAATGGGAATAATCTCTCAGCATGAGAAGTTGCTGCCTACAGCCTGGAGTTTGTAGAGCACTTCCTTTTTATTAATTGTTGCTCTTGGTTTTTTAATTTTTTTTACTTTAGAATGTTGTGATATGAAAAGATAAGCACTTCAGAGGGAAAATGCCTGCATTTCAGCTAGCATTTTTGAGTTCTGGTTCCTGAATTTCAACAAATAATATATGTTATCTCATATGTTGATCAGAGTTTATCACGTCAGATTTTCATGCTGGAAAATGATAGCACCAATTCGTGTCAGTATTATTCCAATTACAGGCCTCGTGATCAAGCAAGCTTTGGTGTAAAGTTGTAATAGGGGAGCTCTGAGGTGTTCCGCTGAAAAGTTGATAGTGGAAGCAATAGCCATTTGTCAAAACTGTAAAATTTGACAGAAAGCTGTTGCATTCAATCAAGTTTTGCAAATTTGTACTAAAACCAGAAACTGGCAAATCATATGTTCTGATAAAAAGTTTCAGTTTGTTGTATTTTGTTGAAAACAAACAAACAAACAAATAATATGGCTTTTGAAAAAGTTTTTAGGATTTTTGGCAGAATAAATTTTGTCATTTTTTCATAAGAAAAAAAAGGAATATGCATGCCTAAAAAGGACATGCAAAATACAAACTAGAAATTTAAAAAAGTGGGGAGTTGATATACTATTCTGTGGGTTTTATTTGATGTTTCATAAAAGTGACTTCAATATTAAATTATCAGTACTCCAATCAAGATGGCAGCATGGAATTCCAGCATATAAAATCAAACCTATCTCCCCTTTTCCTGATTTAATGAAATTCTCAGAAATTATCTACGTGCTTTTCACTCCAAGTGCAAAAAGAAGGGTCATTATGTGGAAGGACAGATACTACTTATTTTCAAAAATCATTTTCAAGAGCATTTTTTTTCTCTCTTTTTCTGATTTGTAAGATCTTTTCCTCGGATATTTTTATTATTTCTCTGATGCATTGATTAATATTACACACTGGTTTTCTAGTGCTAAGTCAGTTAAGTATCCTAACAGTTTTATGCTATATACTGCCTTACTGGGAATTTTTGTTCATACACATACCTCCCTCATAAGCAGTTATAAGATGGTTGAAATAGACAGGGGTGAAACTAAGTGTCATTCCAGAGAAAAGTAAATCAACTTTGATCAAAACATCAGAATGCTTGCAAACTCCTCTTATGTTTACTATAAGGTCATAGGGAGATTATGTGGAAATATTTTAAATACTAAGTTAAAATCCAGTTCAACAAATTTTAAATTATTCTAAGCTCTGTCTCCATGTGACAGCTCATTTTTCATATGGTGTAGCCACACATATATTTGCATCTCTTAAAAAGCTGTTTCAAGATCAACATAAAATGGAAAATGATAACATCATAAAGACTATCCTGAAACCAAGTTCTCTCTCAGAACTTCATTTTATGTAACTCCAGTGGTGTTTATTGGTTCAGGGTTTTTTTGCTGGGTGGAGAGAATTTTATATTTAGTGTGTCCATAAAATAATTCCCACAATGTTTCATGAAATGTTGTCTGAATTTGCAAGCCTATTCTTAATTCTACAATTATTTTTTTTTAATAAATGTTAAAAGGGGACATTTTATGTTCCTATTCTCCTTTCATTTTAATTTCCTATTTGACAATGACTTTTTATGTAGTAATTTATCTAATCAAAATAATTATATCACAAGCATATTTATGTCACTTGGCTAGGAACTTAAAAATCAGAAGGGGGAATACGTAAGTTTGCAAGCAAAATCGAAACCTTACTCCATTTGTGTATTCTGAATAGAACAATCTGAGTTCTTACAGTACCCAAAATGTACCATAACATAGTATTATCCTTTTATAACTTCAAAACAGAGATGGATGTCATAGTGCACCCTAGTCTATGAAATTTCTGCTTGCAAATACCCGGTGTAACAAATTACAATTGCAATCTTGTTCTACTTTTACAGATAGTTTGCAGGCAACATTCAGTGTTTAAATGGCCTAGTGGGAAAAAAAAATTAAAAAAATGCTTTCAAATAATTCCACCATTGGTTTGTTTGTTGGTTTTTTTTCTCCCAAGGCTAAAATAAAAATTAAGCATATCAGTTATTTGTACTGTTTCTTTTACTGATCAGCAGGAGGCAGAATATCAACCATTTTGTGGTTACATATGACCCTAGATTTTTCTGTTTTTTCTCCTGTGTGCTCTTCCTTACGTCCTTCAGTAAGTATGGAAAGTGAAAAGTAAGATGCAAGTTGTCTGGAAACTCTTCTGTTGAATTTTTTTTTCTCTTCTTTTTTTTTTTTTTTTTTTTTTTTTAGGAGAAAAAAAAGATAAAAATATTAGATTCACCTATCCAATATTGGAACAGAAAAAGTTAAGCCCTCAAGATGTATTTTCCAAGGATGCTATCTACCCAGGCATTTGGAGAAGTGCTGGCAAGACAGCTCTTCAGAGAGCTGCAATGTAAGGAAATTTCCCAGACTTCATGGTTTCTGCTGAGCAGACTGCTGATAGCCAGTGGTATTTCAGAGCTGCAAGTCCTACCTGTGAGCTGTAGATAATTCTGGCTTCTGGGCCAACATGACTCTCCCACAGCTTTCAACTGCAAAGGAGCCTGTACAGCCCCAGGAAGCATTTTCCCATTATCACACTGCTCCGTTGGGATGCTTACCTTACAAGAAGTGACATCCAGGGGTAAATGCTCAGCCAGGCTCGAACAAGCAGAGGTAGGTTCCTGACCTGAAGTCTTGCTGTGTGTCTTATGTTGGTTGCTTCACTGATTTGGAGAGGGTTGGTAGAGCCAAACAGATGCCTCCTGACATCAGCCGATAACATTTCGTAACAAGGAAACATCATACAGCAGAAAGAACACAACAACTATGTAAAAACATAGCTACGCACACCCCTTCTACTGTTCAGGAAATAATGCCCCCAAACCTTCATGGCCATCAAGTCTCTGAAAATTCCTAAAGTGTAAGATCACCTGCAGCATCAGATCATACATGTGATCCACACAACTCACATACAGTTATATATGGAAATTTTTCAACTGAAATTAGTTTGAAAAGAAATTATTTTTATTTGACAAGTTCTATAATGGAAAAGTCCACCACTTCTCATAGCAAATTATCTCAATGGTTAGTCATTCTCAACAGTAAAAGCATTGCGTAAAAGTATCTGAATCTAAAATCTCTGGTATTGGTTCTTGTAACGTTTTTGTGGTTTTTTGGTGTTTTTTTTTTTCCAATTTAAAGATGCTTTTAATAATAGCACTTCCTCTGTATGACTATCTTTAAACACTTTGATTTTCTTACCATATGGCAAAAAATTATGGGAAAACAGCATTTGCTTTTGAAATTGGAGGAAGTCAAAATGTTAAGGGGAAGAAAAGGGAGGAAAAATCTTTCCACTGTTTTTTAATGTTCATATTCTGGTACATCTGAAAAGAAATAATTAACATTCTATGACACTTAACTATTACATTTTTAGACATTTATTTTTTCTCTTGAAAACAGATTTTCTTTTTAGGCTTAAGGTTTCTTTAATCTGTTTCCTGTTAAAGCCTTCCCTAATAAATTATTTATCTTTCCCAGAAAACTACTATTTTTTATTAATATCTTCCACAAAATATGTTGTCTTCCAGTTCCATGTCTTTTTTGACTAGGAGAAAGAGCTATACAAGCTGATGAAAACATTCTTATTTCAAAATGGTCAGATTTTGCCTTCTATGAGCTATTATAAATATTTTTTATACATAATTGGGTCTTGGGAAACGAGATATGATAGAAAATTGACTTTCATTCTCTTGTGATATACTTCAGAAATTGCACTATTATGTATTTGAAGCTATTTTTAAGGTTGATAGTCTAATGTTTTGACAGTCATGAGACTGACAGCTGTCATAACATTTCATCTTTCACTAAATTTTTAGAAAGAATTTATTATAGGTACATTTAATAAATTATATCTACAAATTCAAATAATTATGCTTCTGAAGACATTTATTTTACCTCTGTGTAATAAGGACTAACAGTGTGTCAATAGGGAATTCAATACATAAAGTATGTCTCATTCATAGAAAGCACTGAAATAATCAGTGTTTATGCTAATATTATGACTCAATAAATGTGTAAATAGATTTAAAGTGTATATATATATGGATATTGATATGTTTGATCATAATATATCAGAGGATCAGAGCTTATAGTGATGGGATTATTTAGGAGATTTACAAATCTGTCCAATTTTAAACTTTAGAACTGATTCATTAACAGAACAGTTTATGCTAAATTTTACACTATAGTAATCACCATCGATACATATACAAATCTGTTAGTCTGACAATTATGTCCTAGATGATCTATGAGAATGCAATGCTAAGGGTCCAATGCTGTGGAGTTAGGGCCGATAACCTGGTCATGGAGGTTGTGATGATCAGGTCAGAGAGCAGCTGGGTAGAAGAACTCAGAGCCAGAGCAGGTTTGTCCTCTCTCTTTTCTTATCTTTCTTCACTAAAATGTGATACATTTATGCAATTTTCCTTCTAGAAAGAGGGAATACTTTGCTCTCACTGCTGCTTATCTTGTTTTCTTTGGTCTTGCCAGTCACCCTCCTGATGCATTCAGCAGGATGTCCCATCTGTTTGCAGTCTCCTCTGCTTATCTTAACCCGTCTGGCATTTCTTTTTTACTTGGTTGCCTTTCAAGTGCAAGTACACCATTTGCCCCTTTGGTAATCACATTGCTTCCAAGCTTATGTGAAATGCTTATACATGCTATTTGACTACACCATCACAGTGCTACAAAATATTTACTGTTGTTAACCACACTATTTTTGTAGGCTTGTATTCATTTTCAAGGCAGAGTAATATTCATTATATGATGATTAATACATTTATAATTTATAGGTGTCACGGGTCTCTGCTTTGGCTGCAATGTTTCTGAACCAGAGATTTACAGAATACTGAACATTTTTTATACATCTTAAAAATTCTGAGACCAGGAAATCTTCAATGCACTCCACAGAGATTAATCTCTCAAACTGATCTCTCCTAGAAGTATGGGTAAGATCATTTCCACATATAAGCAGTAGATGTCTGCTACAGTCACGTACTCAGTTGCTTCTCATACAGGTATAGAAAATGTTTAAAAAGGCTTATTAATTGTCTACCTACTATGTTTGTAGTAGCTGACTTTGATATAAGGATTTTCAATTGATGACTCTCTGTGTCGCATTGACTCAGATCTTGGTTAACAAAGAGTTTTGACCCTTGCACTGTGGATTGAGTTTCTACTTCAGGGTGGAAATTAAATACTGAACATTTTGAATTATACCTATTTGGTCCTGAACTTTCCATTGCTGAGTAAGGTACTCACATTGAATTGGGATCGACCATAGACAATATTCAATGTATAAAGCCAAGAAGGAATGAAATTATATAGCTTAAGTTTTATTTTTTCTCAGGACTTCACATATAACCTCCACCCTGTTAAATCTCCTGTTGAGGTCAAAAGCAGACTTAAAATGCTTTATTCATTGCACTGCATTAAATTGGATTTAATTTTAAAAATGTCTGATTGCTTTAGTGGCTTCCCATTTTCAGTTCTGAATTATTTATCAGTCAGATATCTCTACTCTGAAATGCAAATTTTTTCAGTGAGCCTAGTAAGGGTATTGGCACACTGAAAATGAGAAATAAAAATCCTAAGACAACAGAAAAGCAAAAGCACTTGCACATATAGAGTGTCACTTAATGAGGATCCTTGTCCAGAACTGAAGGGAAGAAGTGCTCAGAGATTTCATTTGATGGGGGAACAAGGTTGAAGACTGAATACAGCTGACCACTACAATCAAGAGAGCTCTTTTTCTACCCACAGATGTTCAGCTGGACAACAGAAGCAGGGCCTTAGAAAGGGAAGGGAAGGGAAGGGAAGGGAAGGGAAGGGAAGGGAAGGGAAGGGAAGGGAAGGGAAGGGAAGGGAAGGGAAGGGAAGGGAAGGGAAGGGAAGGGAAGGGAAGGGAAGGGAAGGGAAGGGAAGGGAAGGGAAGGGAAGGGAAGGGAAGGGAAGGGAAGGGAAGGGAAGGGAAGGGAAGGGAAGGGAAGGGAAGGGAATCTTGTTGGACAAGTGAAAAAAAAAAGTTGCATTCATTGTCTTTTCTAAAATATTGAAGGTCAGTTTGGTATTCATTTTGACATCTCCAACTGTAGAAGAAGTTTTCATGTTCATGTCACATTTAGGTAAGCAACACTGAGAACAAATAAAGTTATACCTGTTTGTAACACCTGTCCTTATTTGCCAAGGTCTAGGGTGCTTCAGAGAAACAGGAAGATCCAATTACAAGGCCATCTGGTGGTTTCATTTTCAGTTGAAGTTAAAGATTTCGATTCAGTGCAAGTTTTTTTTATTACATATGCAAGTAGTTAAGACATTGAAAGAAAACACAGGTTTTCAAAAAGGCTATGGCCTTTTTATTGTTTCTTCAGCAAGCTGCTGAAAACATCTGCTACTTCCAGGTGCTGTGATATCAAGGAAGTGCATGTACTGTGGTTTAAATTCCTGATTAAGTAACCTTTCTAAAATTGTATTCATCGTTTCCTGGTAATGGGTAGGAGTTTGTGACAGTCTCTTTACAAAGTCATGCAGCTTTCTGTACAAACATATTTCATTAAAATCTCAACTGTACTAAAACTTGCATGCACAATCACTGCAAACATATTCCTTCTTGAGCAGGAAGGTCTCCAAAGCAGACTTTGACAGAAGGCTACTCTAGTTTGATATCTGAAGTCCAGAAGACCCTCAGTGTATGACAAGTCAACAAAACTTTCTAACAGGTTTCAAGTTCCAGAGCTCCCAAAAGCTACAGCAACATTTACCTTTTGGGAGAGCTCTGTGAAAGTCAACAGTAGTGTGTAATATTATAACTGTGAAGAATGAAATAGTGTGTAAGATTAAGGAATATTAATGGTTTTGTAAGGGGTTTCAGAAGGCTTTGTTTAAAAACAAACTGAAAGACAGTAAGGGAGATCAAACTTTTGTACAATAAGCTCACTGATGTATGATATATAAAAGATTTATGATTCCACTCATGAAAGAAATTGAACATCTCAGCTTCATTTATGTTTCAAGGTATCTCCTGGAAGACGGTGTTTGAAGAGTTTCTCTTTCCAAATCAGGAAATCTGAGGGCATAAGTACTATTACATTTTTTCTACCGAATCAGATGAGAGGAATCAGAGGTAGCTTTCCAGAACCCTAAGTTCCACTGATTTAAAATCAATTTTTATAAGAGCAATAGCACACACTAAACACTTATATATGTCTGTAATACGGAACTAAACTAGCACAAAGAGCCAACATACTGATTCACACTATCAACCATCTAAAGTGTATTGTATGTAGACCTTTCTACACTGTGTTTCTTGCTTACAGCAGTTACCTCACTAGCATAATAAGAACAGTCATTAAGTATTTATGTTTGGGTTTTGGGGGGTTTTTGTTTGCTTGTTCCCCCCACCTCTATATCTATTTATATACATATAGTTAAATTTTTATATAGAGATTATGTAAATATGTATATATTTATATAAAAAATATAAATAATATATAAATATATATATTTATATTTTTATATATAAAAATATATATATTATATAAAAATATACGTATAGTTATTTATTTAAGCTGTTTTGTATACATTCTTAATAAATTAATTCTTCTTTTTCCTGCTTACACATGAGAGACCTTTATAATTAGCCCCATAATGGCTGGAGGTCAGAAGAAGTTAAGCATGCAAAACATAGACTTCCTGTGCTTAGAATGCCTGCAAGAGATGCAGGACTTCACCTTTTGATGGCATCCTTTCCCCACTGCTCTTCAGAGCTCCCTCCACACACCTCTCCCAACTACACTGGTTGTCATCTGCCTTGGTGCTTCCTATCCTCAGGTGCCTGACATTTTTTTGGGTAATACCAGTGAGGACAATGTCTTGCCTCTCTCATTTCTGGGATTATAGCTCAGAGCACTGTCCAACCTTTCTGATGCCTTTTGTTGACAGATTATTTATATGTTTCAGGCAATTGCAAATTTGAAAACCTGCCAAGTGTAGAGGATGAGTTTAAAGATTTTTCCATCTTAAAGTGCAGATGGTATGACACCTGTCATCTTCAAACAAAACTGTGATAAAGCTGCTGTGTGGAAAAGTTGGCTACCTTTTAATTTTCTTTCACTTGAGGGAGAAGGAGGACACAGAGTGTTTTGACACAGTCATGGAAACATAACCCCCCTCAGAATTGGCAAATGTTATTACAAAAGCCCTTTACTCATCTTTGCCTCTTGACCTTGTGTCTTTGCCTTTGCATATGTGCTGAAGTATGCCTGGGCAGCAGTCTGACTGCTGGGAGGCTTTCCGAGTCATTTAGTTACAGGAGGAGATACTTTGCTTGGTAATACTGTATCATGCTTAAGATGTTTCCTTCTTTTGCCATGAAATGGAAAAAGCAAAAAATAGCAGATAATGTAGCTTTTAACTTTAGTGGCAACATAAATACACATGTATGGAAATTTTTTGGAGCTCATTTTTATAGTAGCGTCGTAGAGTGTGGAGTATTGATTGCAGAATATAAATTGTAATTTCTCATTTAAGCACAGGAGATTACATTTTCTTCTTTTTTTCAGGTAATTTGAAGCAATTACAGATATTTTTCTATCTACTTTTCAAATCAGTCTTGAGCCACCAAAAATAATTTTCACCCTGACTACTCAGAATTATAAAGAAAATTATCTTTATTTGTGGACAGCTGATGACTAATGTTGGACATCTCCACTTCTGAGCCCCCAGTTAGAGACACCCTTTATGTGGTCTTATTATTAGAAACAAGATCCAGCACTTTGGTTAAATCAGACCTTAAAAAGTGTTGTATTGATCATGTAAAAGTATAAGAACTACTTGTGTACACTGAAATGTCACGTCATTGTTAAGACTAAACTTATTAAAGTAAGCTATGATCCAGACTAAGAATAATAATGTAATGGATTTAAAAAAGGACCCTCAGCTCCAGGAACCATTAGCCCTAAGCACTTTTGGACTGAACAGATCAGGAGTAGTAATAAGTACTCTTTCCTACGTTGTGACGTAGTGTTGCTGCAATAATTGTAACTGCAAACTCTGAATTGGAGCTTATCACTGAAATGAAATTTTTGAAAAATTAGACTAATATTAAGGGGAAGAAAGAACTTTATCTAAGTGTAATTGTTCCACCTGTTTGACTTCTGGCATTAGTCTAACAACAATATTTCATGTAATTCAGTTTCTCACAGTTTTGCAACTACAATTTGTGGAAGTCTCCCATCTCTGTTCCATAAAATAAATAATTAATTTCCTTGTTAAACTACAACTACATCATTCTTTTGAGTTATGAAAAATTCAGCTTTGGGTTTTGTTTTGGGTTGGTTTTTTTGTTGATGTTTTTGGTGGGATTTGCTTGTTGTTTGTTGCTTTTTGGGATTTTTTTTCACGAACTCAAAGTTTCCAAACTTTCGGCAACTGCTAATTCAATAAGGAAAATGTAAATTACTGAATGGCTACTTGAGGATATTTTGGGTTGTATAGTATGTAAACATAAGAATAAAATGCTGATGTGCGAGGTTAGAGAATTTTGTCATAGAACTCCTGCAATTATGAGTACCTACAGTTATTTATGTGGGAATTTCATGGCTTTTGGATTTCAAAGGGAAAAACTGTTTCAGGATACATACACTTCAATCCCATTGCATTTGACGAGACTTTCCAAAGGGAAGTTAAATTTTGTAAGACATTTTTAACAAGGGAAAAGTAACTAAATTTGAATTTAGCCTGAAGTGATCTCAACATGTTTTCCAGATTTGTGGTGTTTTGGTGGTCGAACAAGGTAAGTCAAAACTGGCAAAGCTGCTTGTAAAGAACTTCTACAGACATTATAGTCTGCTCAGAAATCTGGACCCTCTGTTCCCCTTGGAAAGTCAGTGCAGCTATCAATGGTAACAGGCTGCTAAGAAGTAACAGGTAAGGAAGGATGAGTGGAGGCATTGCCCTCTACATCTAGAAATGGATAGAGTGTGAAGAGCTATAGAGTAGACTTGAGCGGGTTGAAAGCTTATGGGTAATAGAGACTGAGGCAAAAGGAAGCTTGTGATTGGTGCCTCCTACAGGCCACACAATCAAGGGGAGCTTATTGACGCAGTCTTCTTACTCCAGCTCGCAGCCTCTTGTCTTGCTGGGGAACTTCAATCACCCCAGTATCTTCTGGAAAAGTAATATGCTGAGCAGTAGGCAGTCCAGGTGACTACTGGAGTGCATTGAGGATAACTTCTTAGGCTAGGAAATAGACAGCCCCACAAGAGGGGATGTGATACTGGTTACCAATACAAGTGAGCTAGTTGGAGAACTGAAGATTGAAGGCAGCCTGGGCTGCAGTGATCATGCACTGGTGGAGTTTGCAGTCCTGAGGGACATGCGTCAAACAAAAAGTCAGGATCCTGAATTTTAGGAAAGCAAAATTCCAGCTGTTCAAGCAGTTAATCGATAGGATGCCCTGGAAAACTGCCCTCAGGGACAAGGGAGCAGAACAGACCTGGCAGATCTTTAAGGGCACTTTCCATAGAGTACAAGAGCTCTTGATCCTTAGGTGTAAGAAATTAGGAAAGCAAAGCAAGAGACCAGCATGGCTGAGTCAAGACCTGCTGGTCAAATTAAAGGGCAAGAAGAATATGTGCAGGCAGTGTGTCATGGTTCCGGCGGGGACAGGGTTAATTCTCCCCAGGATCTAGCAGGGACACAGGTATTCCATCCCACCATGAGCCATGCCCAGGGTGTAGGCAGGAGCTGGCTGGGGGAGGGGGCAGGAAGTTGAAGCTTGGGAGTGGGCTGGGGCATCCTGGCGTCCTGGGTGCAGTCAGTAAGCGATGGTGTCATAATCGTGTTTGTCTATTCTTCTGTCCATGTTACTGTTATTGTTTTCTCGTTCACTTTGCTGTTCTGTTAAACTGCCTTTGTCCCAACCCACAAGTTTTGCCTTTTTCTTCCAATTCTCCCCTCATGGCCATGGCAGGGCAGGGATGGGGGGTGTAGGGGGTCGCTCAGAGAGCACCTGCCACATAGTCTTTTGTTGCCGTCTGAGACTAAACCACAACACAGTGGAAGCAGGGACAGGTATCCTGGGAAGAGTCTAGAGACTCTGTCTGATTGTGAAGGGATGGGATCAGGAAGGCCAAGGTGTGTCTGGAGCTGAACTTGGCAACCTGGCAGATCTTTAAGGGCACTTTCCATAGAGTACAAGAGCTCTTGATCCTTAGGTGTAAGAAATTAGGAAAGCAAAGCAAGAGACCAGCATGGCTGAGTCAAGACCTGCTGGTCAAATTAAAGGGCAAGAAGAATATGTGCAGGCAGTGTGTCATGGTTCCGGCGGGGACAGGGTTAATTCTCCCCAGGATCTAGCAGGGACACAGGTATTCCATCCCACCATGAGCCATGCCCAGGGTGTAGGCAGGAGCTGGCTGGGGGAGGGGGCAGGAAGTTGAAGCTTGGGAGTGGGCTGGGGCATCCTGGCGTCCTGGGTGCAGTCAGTAAGCGATGGTGTCATAATCGTGTTTGTCTATTCTTCTGTCCATGTTACTGTTATTGTTTTCTCGTTCACTTTGCTGTTCTGTTAAACTGCCTTTGTCCCAACCCACAAGTTTTGCCTTTTTCTTCCAATTCTCCCCTCATGGCCATGGCAGGGCAGGGATGGGGGGTGTAGGGGGTCGCTCAGAGAGCACCTGCCACATAGTCTTTTGTTGCCGTCTGAGACTAAACCACAACACAGTGGAAGCAGGGACAGGTATCCTGGGAAGAGTCTAGAGACTCTGTCTGATTGTGAAGGGATGGGATCAGGAAGGCCAAGGTGTGTCTGGAGCTGAACTTGGCAAGGGGTGTAAAGAATAACAAGAAGGGCTTCTACAGGTATGTCAGCCAGAAATGGAAGGTGAAAGAAAGTATACCTCCCCGGATTAACACAACTAGTAAACTGATGAGGAGAAGGCTGAGCTGCTCAACAATTTTTTTGCCTCAGTCTTCACTGGCCACCTCCCTTTCCACACCTCTCAAGTGGATGGACCACAAGGCAGGGACTGGAGGACCCAAGTCCCTCCCACTGTAAGAGACTTATCCACTTACATTTCTGTGCGGAATCCAGACCTTTTTTTCCTAAATCAAATATGAAGGAGAGGATTCAGAAGTATCTTTACTTCAACATGAAAAATCTCATGGCTTACATGAATACTCTACAAAAAATAGGCTGAGGAAGACCACAACTATAGCTGGTCAACCTGCTGCCAGCCCTAAGAATAAGATTTTCAAAGGACATAGTTATTTGCTGTTCATAATTGTTAATACTCTCACATATTTCCTTCAAATGCAAGGTAATTATATCAGTAATGAAGTAATTTCTGTTGTTTTCTAATAATGTCTGATTCTTCATTGCTAATTTGTTTGTAATTTATGAACACAAAGAAATCCTTCTGCTTAAACTTTTTGGCCTCTTATAAGTACAGTAATTGTACAATTACAGTACTTCTTTTATTAATATACTGAATCATGACATCGACTATGAATGACAATCTAATCCTTTAGCACATATTTACCAGTTAGATATAGTTGCTAATACCACTGTTACCTATTGGACAGAACAAGCACCTTTTCCCAAGAAATGGTTTTAAACCATTTTTATGACAACATCTCAGAACCTTGAGATGGAGCTACTACAATTTTTCTTTGAAGCAAAACCACCAACACATATAAAAAGGTTTTTCAGTCTCTGGACCAAATTTCATTAGAACAATAAAGTAATATAGTTGGATGAGGGAAACTGTAGCACAGAAATTAAGTCTTCTGGATAAGTACAAGTAAATAAAAACCTGAGAAGAAAACCACCTTATGCCTTCGGTCTCACTGCACAGATGAAAAAAGGAGAGAAGAAAGATTGCCCTTTCTCCATTCTGTCTTCACAGCTGAGCAACTCTATAACTCCCTGAATTGACCTCCATGTGGACAGTAAGAAGGTTACCTTCTCACACCCATCTCTCAGACTTCAATTTGAGTTCATCCTCTGCTGCAGGCAGATTTTTAAAAGCCTCTTCTTTTTCCTCACTGCAGTGCACTATTGGCTTGCTTCCTCTCTGTCCTTCAACTCTGGGAGGTTCTCCAATTTGAACAGTTTGGTTAATCTAGGAGAAGAGTTAATTAATCTCTCCTTCCAAATAGTTCAGTCTGACTCTATGTTAGATGCAAAGCTAGTGTGGTGGGTTGACCTTACCTGGATGCCAGGTGCCCATTAAGCCGCTTTGTCACTTGCCTCCTCAGCAGGACAGGAAGGGGAAAAAATAAGATGGAAAAAACCTTGTCGGTCAAATCAAAGGCAGTTTAATAAAGCAAAAGCAAAGGCCATATGTGGAAACAAAGGAAAACAAAAGATTTTGTTCTAGTTCCCATGGACAGGCAATGTCTAGACACTTCCTGGGAAGTAGGGCTTCAGTACATGTAGCGGTTGCTGCAGAAGACAAATGTCATAAGTGACAAATGCCCCCCTTTCCTCCTCCTTTCTCTAAGCTTTTATAGCTGAGCAGATGTCATGTGTTACAGAATATCCTTTTGGTCAGTTTGGTCAGCTGTCCTGTCTATGCGCCCTCCCAAGATCTTTCCCACCCCCTGCCTACTGATGAGGGTGGAATGTTGGAAAGATAGCCCTGATGCTGCGTGAACGGTGCTCAGCAGTAGCCAAAGCACTGGTGCGTTATCAACAGCTTTCCACCTACCAATACAAAGCACTATGATGGCTGATATGGGGAAAATTAACTCCACTTCAGCCAGATCCAATACAATTAGTAATGCAGACATGTCCTTGTTTACCCAGGTACCATGAGACACTACGTTTTAGCAGAAGGTGGAGCGCTCAGAAATCTTGGAAAGCAAAGAGGTACTGTTTGTTAGAGTGTGCTACAGTTTGGCACAGTTATATATGACACTAAGCTTTTACATCAATTATTACTACTGCCACTGTAGCAACAAGCATTGAAGAGTTTTCAGTAAAAATAATAAATCTAAAAGAGTGGAAATGAAGGCCCTTCAAAACACTTGGGACTAGAAAATCATTAGGCTGCTAAATAGAAATTTTTTCATTACTTCCACCGTATAACATGGGAGGAAACATCTGTTTAAGAAAAGCCTTTCAGAGTGCAGACTCACTTGATCAAGTAGTCATTGCTTCAAAAGTCGTTGAGTATTAGCTGGACTGTGGCACCAGTTCATGTGTGTGGTCTTAGCTTGTAGCAGAGATCAGGAAAAGCAACCTAGTTTAGCCTACTTTCTTGTCTTAGACAATCATCTATTTCACCAAAGTCACCCAGTTCTTTCAGATAAGTGAAAAAAAAAAAAAAAAAAAAAAAAAAAAAAAAAAAAAAGCTGTTGATGAGGAAACACTGAAGAGATTGCTATCTGCAATCTCATCATCTTTAAGCATTAAATACAAGTATCAGATACTTCACAGAATGGCCACTTTGTTTAAGTAGCTTTGCCTGTATCTCTGGCTAAACATTTTCTCTTTCTTCATGTGTCCAGAATTCCATGTCCTAGGAGACACCCTCCAAGATCTTTTAACTTATCCATTGGATTTGCAGGATTTTCTCAAACCTTGCATATTTCAAAGAGTAGCTTTAAATTACAGACTGACTTTTTAGAGGTTTGAAGTTCACTGTTCCACGCTGCATTTTGAAAAGTGGACAGCGAATCCACCAGAGACAGCCCATAGATTCCATAACTACTGTGCTGATATAATTTTTGACAGAAGTGGAGAACCAAGTTCTTGCCCATCGGAGAAAGGTTAAAAAGAGTTCACAGAAGAGACTACATATTTCACAGTTTCTCTGGACATCTTCATTCATCACGCCAAAAATCGTAAATCATAAAATGAAGGTACTCTCTCCCTCTTGCTTCAATGAGGCACCCAATGTGGAGTAACAACAGTTCAAATCACATTGTACAGGGTCAGACATAGGTGTAACCAGAAAGGGAGGTGTGGGTTCAGGAGGTTTATGTATGCCATTCTGCTGCACTGTGAAGGTCAAGGCAACACAGCGTGGGCTGCTGAGTGTAGAGAACACTTAATTAGGCTTGTTACTCAAGGGGGATTTAAGTGAAAACATTCCCTATATGAAATGGACAAGTGAAAGCAAGTCATGAAAACAAAATTGCTGCTCTGGTGTCCAGTAATCTAAAATCAAAAGTTATATTGAACCATGCCATGAAAATGTGCAGACCATGAATAGCTCTGGAGATAACTTCTAAAACTGAAACTGATTAAGTTGCATTTAGGGCTTTAGAGACACAAGGTACCAACTGTTTTCTCTCATAATTGCTCCTGAGCCTGCAAGTATTTGAAACCACATGTAACTCATGATCTTGAGAACAGCTCAGCTGATATCAGCAGGGCTTCCTTACAGGGCATGGAGTCATCAGATGCATAGATCTTTGCAGAGTCAGAACATTAATTCTACCTTAGATCATCTTGTGGCTGTATTCCCTGCTCTCTCTAGAATCCTGCATATAAAGACAGCTAATCAGTACCCTGAGTGGCAAAAAATATTACCAATAAATATTATGTAATGAATGGTGATATTTTGATATAAACAACTCTAAAGGAAAAAAATGGTAAAATAGGACACTTTAGGTCAGTCACTTGGGCTGTCTTCAGTTTGCTAGAAATGGGTATGTTCAGAGAATTGCAGAATTATGAAAGAAGAAGTAAAATATTGATACTGGAAAATCACACTGCTTTTTATTGTGTAATTCAACATTTGTTTTTCATAAGCATTCATGATCTCAGGAGAGGTGGAAAGTTTATTTGTTTGAGTTTTCTTCTCAGACAAGTATAGCATAATCAGAAATTCATGCACACACATAATTAAGGCAGCTAAAGGATACTACATAAATTGCAAGGAGAAAGAAAAAAATTAATCCAATCAGTATAAAATCTTTTTGTCCTATTTCTAGTACATTTTTATGTTCTCTTTAGTTACCTTTTTACCCTCTGGCTATAGCTGTTTTTACTCTCTTTACTTTACTTTAAGCTCAAACTTTTCAGTCCCAAAATAACTCATGATGGCATGCTACAGTTTCAGGCAGTGTTACAAACCTAATTTGGATATCTATACCAGGCAGTAATTCTCAACCAATATTTTTTTGTTTGTTTCTTCTTTGTTGAGGGACGGGCATGCAGTTAGAAATTTTTATACTCAACTGTACAAGAATTGCATTTCTTTTTAAAGTTTTGACTATATCATTGGCTAATATTTCTGAGAGAAAACCATACAGCAAATTATTTTTCGATTGACTTTGAAACGAGTAATAATCTGTCATTTTCTTTCTTGTCCATTTATAATCCTTCCACTGTTCAATAGGCTAATGTATCTACTGACTTGAAATTAGTTCCTGTCCACTGTTGACTGCTTTGCACTCTTAAGCACAGTGAAGCAATTGTGAAGTTAATTTTGCCCAAAGACATCAGGGCAGCCTCATCAGGAGCTTGATCACAGCAACTCCTTTGTTTCTCTTTCTCCATTGACTCGTGCAGTCACAAATCTGAAAATTTCCTATCCCATAGAAATGTATTTGTTTGAGCAGTCTGACTGTTGGCCTTAACAGAGAAGGGCGTAAACCAAACCTAGAAGGGTTTCAGGACCACACAAATAAAAGGGATTTTCTTTGTTTTTTTTTCATGGCAGTGTAAGGGTTCTTCAGCCACACTTGTGGTTCTTCTCTTTCACTTTAATGAAAGAATTATAACCTTTCAAAGTTATAGGCCCTTGATTCATTAAATCAGAAGTCACATGCTATGTGTTCTTTCAAACTAGGACATAAATCTTTCTGCAGTTGAATTTCTGGCCTTTTATATTTATAGATGACTTCTGTTTATTTTAGTAAAAGCTGAAATTTCTGTGGCTAGGAATGTATGTTCAAAGTATGTATACACTTGCATACATAACCCCTTACTAATAGGAAAACACTGTGTCTCATGTAGAAGTCTGCTTTGGGATGCACTTTTTTGCGCCATCTATGTAGAAGACCATTATAATAAGACAAAGTATCTCTTGCTTTACAAGTGTGCATTACAGAAGGATTACTTGTGATCAGGTTCAAAGAATGCAAAAAAATTGGTCAGACTTGGCTAGTAGGAAGATTGGGTTTTAGTACATACTTTTGCACTGCAACAACACTGTTTTTATTCATACATGGACCTATTCTTGTAAGAGTTAAATGTTCTGAATTAGAATTTTAAAATGTAACTGGATTTACTGAATCTAGTTTCAAGGTAATTTCTGTCTAAAGTGCAGTCACTCTTTGCACATTAAAAACATACAGCAGTGACTGTGTTTTAGTTAACCTCCTTCCCAAATATTTCACCACATTTGATAATATTAAATATTCATTCCTAAGTATATTAGTGTATATACAAGGACTGCAATCACTTTATTTCCAATAACAAAAGATTGATATAAAGTCATGATACATTCTTGCTCAACTTTCCTTTTCTGTACCTAAGGATATTGAATAAAACATTCCTGATGAATATATTAAATTGTGCAAAATTATTATGTAGAATGGTATTAATAAATTAATGTGAAATGTATGAATTATGAAGCTATGGATACAAATTCCATGCTTCAAAATAAAAATCAGGTATTTTAGGTTGTATTTAAGCAATTCTGATATCAAAAAATGTATTTTCTTATTTTTGTCACAATAATATATGGGTGTCACCTCTGCACTTAGGAGATTATTCCAGTTAGAGTAATTGCTTATAAAATGCAGTATCTTCTGTGGTGAAAAAAATACATAACCAAAAAGTACATTTTCCTTAAGATTGAACCATACATACAGTTAAACAAAATTTGTATGACTGTTGATAATTCCACCATCTGGTTACTGACAACAGATTTCATTTGCCATTCATTTATAAATCCATCCAAGAGAAAAGAGTTCCACTTCTGCTGTCTACATGGCAGAAATGGCGAAGGGCCACAGTTAGCATTATTTTACTGATTGTACCTCTGATGCAAAGTTATATTTAAACATCCTTAGAAAAAGAAGCCTTAAAATCTTGGTCAAAAAAACAGTTAAGCACAAACACAAAAAGTGAGCTAACGCTTTTAATTATGATTGGAATTTTGCTCTTAAACCAAAGTTTTCCCTTTGTCAGGCATGAGTTAGTCAGTTTAAATAAATAATACATGAGCTTAAACTTCAATGTCAGATCATATAATATCTGAGTTGTTTGCAGTGTGTACTGTTAGTATAGGTCAGAGTTAGCTGTACTGGGAGCTGTATGTGCTTTGTTGGGGCTCAAATGTTTCCTGGAGGAGCTTCCCATTTAAGTATTCACAAAAACTGTACAGATAGTGTGGGAAAGTAATTCCAGTTTAGGTCTCTGAGACACAGAAAGGGTAACAGTTTTCCATGCTTTTTTGGAAGTTGTCTGGCATAAAGAGAGAAAACTCATCCAATATTGTAATCATGACGTAGGCCGCAGAGTTTACTTTCACTTTGACATCTTTCAGAAGCTGTTGGTGCTCTCTAGCCTCCCTGTCACGATATACCAAGGAAAAATCCTATTGCCTGGAACCCCTCCCCCACTCATTAAGATGCTTCTGAGAAGCTCCAAATAGATATTCCTGAGTTCTAGCCAACTACTTCCAAATTATTATTTGGAGAGAGAGGAAAGATGTCCTGTGAGCCAAATCATACAGCTTTGGAGACTCAACCATCATTATTGTGTATTAATTTTTGTTCAATAGTTAATCAGTAAACAGTTCCTAGCTTGTTCTGAAAAATATCTCTCATAAGAGAGAAAATCCTGAAAAAACTTTCTTAGTTATCAAAACAGCTGACACAAATTTATGGTGGTCTGAACCTCTGTGTACAGAATGACAACTACAGAATGAAGAATATCAGAAATTAGACCATTCATTTTAAATAATTTGAATGCAAGTGGGTTGGATATGTTCATTCATGTGCAAACTTATAACTGGCAGTCCATTTTGTGATGGTGTCTCAGCTGCAAATGCATTTACTAACATGCAAACTAGAGACCTCTCTCCTGTGTGAGATTTTCAGCCAAGAAATGAAATGCTTGCTTATGGATGATAGGTTTTTTCCCCTGCTGTTTGCAATCGGCCCATGTACAAGAACAGAAATAGTTAGACGCTGAACAGTTTACACTGAAATATAAATCAGTTAAACAAAATGATGAGCACATTCTGGAGCTGTGACAGATGACTCAGTTGTCGACAATATTGCAAGCAACAATACTGTGATATCTGGCCCCTGTGGTGACATTTGCAATATGAATTAAAACAGTGCTAGGCAATATTTTCTGGCATTGAGCCCAACTGGTGCAAAAAGGATGGAATCTGAATCATTAAATCCTCCAACAGGGGGTGGTCTCAAACTTCATAATCGTGCCAAGGGATTGTTTGAGAGACTGATGGTTGAACCAGCCTGAGTACCTACCAGATAACAAACTACTAATGGAAAAATACATGCAATTACAATTCTTGGAACATTTCCTGGCATGGCTTAATCTACTAGTGCACATATAGCCTAAAATTTTGGTTTTTTTTTCTCTTGTGACTGTCCCTTTTTAGCAAGGGACTCAAATTTGCTGCAGGTTTTCACATCAGAAATTAAGTATCAGTCAATTTGGAGTCAATTTGGAGCATCCTTCCAGAATGTTATTGCCCACTATAACATTAATAATTGAGCATTTGAATTACAGTATGATTCTGATGGCCCAGGAAGGTCAAGGGCTTGTTTTTCTCAGAGCTATGCAAACACATAATCAGAGACAGTTTCTCTATTGAAGATGTTGCAATTTTATTATTAAAAAAGGTGAAAGTTGTCACCTTTAACTATGAGAGTAAATGACTATGGTTGTCATTTACTATAGGAAGTTCTGCACTTACAGGTCCCAAATCCTGAGTGCATTGGCACAGTGATACAAGATCCAGCCCTCATTTTCAAAAGTTAAGAATATTAAAATTACATCTGGCAATGAAGTTCCTTTTTGAAATGTGTTAACAGGAACCACATAAATGCAGTAGACGGCTAGGTGTGCTTGATGTAATGCATGATTTCAAACAGACATTTTATGAACCAAGAAAAAAAAAATTGAAAAAGGGGAAGCAAAGTATTTTCTATTTATCTGTCTTGTAGGTAGCAATTATGTTCATGAAAAGCTTTTCTAAGAACTGTGTTTCTATTATGACAATGTGAATGTCACAGGAAAGTAAGTTCTCAATAATGACATCTTTACTTTGCCAACTTGTCATTGAATATTGTGCAGATGGAAGGACAGGCATTCCAGATTTGTGTATTTTCCCAAAGTGGACCTCCAGACTCTGAGATTTTCCCCCCAGTGGTTATTCAGACTCATAAAGGAACACATCTTCCTATCCAGTTTGAGGTTGCAGCTGCATTTTTAAATACTCAACAAGCATGAAAAGTAAATTACATATTTTCTGGCACTGGCTTTAAGCATGTTATTGTGCACGCATACGGAGAATAAAAGATCTTGTTTAAGTCGTGTAAGCTTTTTTTGTAGTAGCTTTTTGAAGACACAAAGAGATTCTAATTTTTATGGGCTTCTTTTCCCCCTGGTTATACTTATAGATCAAATGAGAGGCAGAATGACAGACAAAGGAGAATGCCTTGATCTAAGTGTGGACTATAAGAGAGGTAGACTACTCCTTCACAAGCATAAGCATGTTGCTGGCCCCTGTCTAAATAGGCAGGATGCTTCTGTCCTCGGTGAATACAGACTGCTTTGATTGAGCCACATGCTTAGGATGCTCCCAGGTATGGTCTGCTGCTTTATGCACGGTAGCTCCCAGAAGTTGCAGCAGGTCATATGCACCTTAATGTGTCCTCTGCAGAAATTTGTCAAAGATATATTAACCATTGGGAGTGTAAATAAAAGTAGTTCTTGTCTTATACCAGATGCTTGGTATAACAATGAGAAGGAGAGAAGTTGCTAGTAATATACAAAAAGTTTTATGTGTGTACGAAATTTAGCCAACATCATTTGCTTGCATGTAGTTCTTACTTCAGAGATGAAATAAAATAAAATAATAAAAAAGGAATGTAAATTTGTTAAAAATTAATGTCATAGTTGAAAGTGTCAGCATTTTGAATAAGCCATGAAATTACACAGTATTTTTGTTTTGTTTTGTTTGAGAAGCAGAAACAAGGTTTTATAAATTCAAGCTGAGACTCCGTAATGGAAATTTATGGAAGGATTAAACCACAACAGCAGCAAACAGAAAAGAGAGGCAGAAAAACAGGACAGCATCTGGCTAAGGAAGGAAAACCAGTACCCTGTAAACTCTGCAAATCTCTGAATGGTATCACTTTCTTGTAACCAATCATTGCAGGGACTTGATATGAAATATTTTCTCTTTGATATTGACATGGGATCTGAAATCTAATTTCACTATGCTTGACTTTGATACCATTTTCCTAGCTGTTAAACATAAACACTCTGTTATCTTTCTCCCCTGTAATGAGTAATAGAAAAGCAGGGTGTCAGAAGCAGAAACAAACAAAAAAATTGTCTTAACCCTTTCCTTAATTTCAGAGTCTGTTGTATCAGAATGATAAATTTTCTAGAGGAAATTTGAGAATCTTGCTTCTTCTGATGCCCTAGCCTTCTCTATTGTAAATAGAAAGTAAAATTTTTCATAAATGTTCGCAAAGTTTCTATAGCGGTGTGGGCTGAAAGTAGCTTGCAGCTCTGTAATATAAAAGATAAGATCAGAAAAGGCTGAAAGTTGCGTGGCAGGACAGGGTAGCAGGGTGTTGGATGACTCAGCAAAGAATACATACAGAAACATGTAAATTATAAAAGACAAGTTTACTTTGCTAGTATTTGCAATTTTTTAATGTGACAAAAGAAGCTAACATTGTTTACAAAAACTTTTGCTAAATCTGAGAGCTCTATTTGCACATAGAAATTTCCAAAAGGTTTATATCCTCTTAAAAGGATTCCAAGTAATTAAAAAAAACCTGGTAATTGGTTTTGTTTGTTGTCAGATGGTAGATAAGATGGACTTCCGAAACAGTTGTTAGTGTATACACTTTTGTATGTCACTGTATATGACATATCTACATCTATTTGAATCATTTGGATTCTATTAAATTCCTGTTTTAAATATCTGCATGTGACATAGACTTTGAGGTACTGTGAAGCTGAACTGTATATTTGTGTGAGAGGAAACGTATTAAATGAATGAAATTCAGAATGGAAAGTGGGCTTACAAAAACTGCTAATATTTTCAGCTGTAATTACTATTTTTCACAGTCTTATAGCTTCATTTTTCTTCTGATTTCATTGATTCATTTTAAAGATTTTTACCTAGCTAGGAATCTGAAATGATACTATGTGATATGGAAGACAAATGTTATTTCTAAGTAATGAATATGAAAGGTTAAAAATCTGCCTAATTTTGTTTCTCACTAGCAAATTAAACTACTTGATAGGCTACTACTATCTATGATGGTAAAGGGTGTTCTCAAGGTGCTATGTGAGTAAAAAGGTCACATTCACATATCTTAAGTGTCCTTTGGGTGAAATTACACCTTTACATTATTAAGATGTATTTCTTTAGAGCAACTGACTTCAAAGTTCCTGAAATAATTAAAATTACATATCTCATGTGTTACAACTTGGCAATAAATCTGTTACAACTTGACAATAAAAATAAATGTTTGAATGACTATTACAGGTAGTAGAAATCAAACTGTATGCTGAACAAGTTATAAAACAAGCTGTCTTGTTGTGCTTGAATTTGTACTTACAGGTAGCTAGATGGGACACCTGATGCAGTGTGAGAATTGAAGGGAAGGAAAGGGCACTTCTGCCTATGAAACCAGAAATTTGAAGACGTTTGGTATTGTAGATTTTTTTCCTGTAAAGTAATGGTACAGTTGTTTACAAAAAATAAATACTAGGGAGTAAGTTTTCTTCCATATGAAGTAAAACCAGGAAAACTGTTACTTAAACCACTAATTTTATTGATATTTATATCATATTTTTGATCTAAAATTTAACTAAATAAAATACTTGAATATATATTGTCATGATGAAATCTGTGCAAAATAAATTATGAGTTAAATCATAATATCTAACAAGATGTTACTGTGTAAAATTTTGCAAACATTTCATTCTACTTTTCTTCAGCTGCAACATATTTTTCTTTGCCTTTGAAGAAGGATAAACAGCATCACATTTATCACTACATTTTAAATAGTTTTATGTGTAACAGTTAATCAAATTCAGATGTTGCCCTACCTTTTGATGTTCAGTTAAAAATTAAGCAATTGTGTATATGATTAATAATCTATTTCAAAAGTTGTCATTCTCTAAATACCAGTCCACAGCGAGAACTGACATTTACCATAGATTCCTTCAGATTTTAAATAGTTGAGTTACTTGTTGTATGTCTGTGGTAGCAGTTAAAAATAGCAGTGTTGTACAGACTTGTGGATTTTAGTAAGGGGTGCGAAAATTCAGAATTGCCATTCTGTGGTAAAATCTGACAGGTTAAGCTTGTTACATGCAATTAGAATAAAGGGTTGAATTGTAAAAATGAACACAAAACTTTCAGGATTTTTTTTCTTTGCAAGGACAATAAAATTTGCCAAACTTTTATTGAAATCAAATACTTATTGATGAAACTGAAATTGCCCATTTGATTTATTGAATTGATAAACAATTTCTTCTTAGAATCCAACCACAGTTAACCTATGTTTTGTGTAAGGCAGAGTTGTACACTGAAAGAGTTGTGATTGCATGATACTCTGTAGTGGAAGTTCCTGGGACTACTTTTTCTGTGATACAAGTGTTAACATACAATTTCCTTTACAAATCCAGTAAATGAAAGTTATGTTTCAACATGCAAAATGGCTGGCATTTGAAGAAAATGGATATCTGAGTTCCTGCTTCCAGGTAGCAGTGGATCACGTTAAGACAATTCAGCTGAATTATAACTGAATTGAAGTATTTTCAGCTTGTTCTAATACAGTGGTACTTCTGTTTTCTGATAGCTTGTGAACTTCTTAAAATAGTAAATACATAAATTAGGGCTGCCTTAAATTTGCCTGCAAATAGCCTTCCAGTAATTCATACTCAAAAGGAACACAGAGTTGGTTAAATATCATCAAACTTGCTAACTTAGCTAAACATGTTAAGGTTTCAGCTGAGCGCTTGGGAAGTAAAAATGCATCTGCCATGCAGTGGATGCTTATAAAGAAATACTAGATTTATTTAAAGTCAAATATTCTATCAAGCAAATAATTGAGTTCTTGGATTTCCTATTGGACAATATTTGCTGCTGAAATTTAAAAAGAGTTTCCACAAGGCAAATGATAATATTTAAATCTACACTAATTTTAGCTTAATGAGACTTTATTGATACGATATTTAACTTGACATTGATATGATATTTCATCTGAATTACCTTTACAGAAATTTGAGGTTTTAACTATGTAGGAATATCCAGAGTCTTTGTTTGTCTCTATCCTCAATGCAGACTTCTTTCTGACTGAAATCTGTAATGCAATGTTGGAATTGCATGTTTGGGTAAACCAGATACTCGCTGTCCAGTAACATTAGAGATATTATTAGAAAGTAATTTATACATGTTTCTGTATGTGAAAATGCAGATAAAACCATTTTTATTAAAATGTAAATCTAACTCAGCATCTCTATAAATGGGCAGTAGAGAATGGCTAAAGACAAAATATGAGTAAAAGCAAAAATCGGTGGAACTAAGAAAAAGAATGTTTTGGTGAATAACAAACTAATCTGCTTTAAAACAATGAAGAACTGTGAGTTCATTAAAATAAAAAAGAAACACTTGACTTTCCAGAAATTTGCTGTCTTTCATTGTGATTGAATTTCAGGAGTGTTTTGAATTCACACATTTGGGAAACTTCTGCTTCACTAAAACAGTAGGGAATTCAAATAATTTTGTCTCCCTGTTCAGATACGATGGCCTAAAAGTTCCCAAGGACAATTGATTCCTGTAAAAAATTGTACAAGTTTATCTCTTCACCTGATTTGCTCACTTTTCTTTTGTTGGATGTTATTTGCCAGATCTCCCAATCTATGAAATTGTATTTGAAAATGTTTTCTAAAAGAAAAATATTAATTTACACCTATCATTCCTGCCTTAAAGATGCAAATAGAAAAGAACACAAAACAAGTGCAACACTGATTCATTCCACTATAGAATTGCATGAGATATAGATGTAAGGTGTTAATTTTTTCCAAGTTTGCTTAATTACAGTTCCTTTTAATAAAATAGAAATGTTTTTGTGGACTTACTAAAAGCTACAGGAGATTTGAAAGACAAGTAGAGAGCTTAGATGGGGTAAACATTGTTGCAGTTCTTCAAAAGGGTGACTAATAGCTGGTCTGTTGCCCTGCACTACATTTACTGCAATGGGACAGCCTGGGGTAAAGGAAAAAAAATCCTAGCCCTAATTAGCCTTTCTGTTATTACTCTTCATCAGTAGCACATAGAACATCATGTTTCTCATTGACCAAGGATGCACCATGGTACACTGGTTGGCTGCAACATGCTGAGTTTAGGCTTCCGAGTGTTTCTAGCTAGCACAGTAGTTTTTTCAATAATTATGAAAGACAAACAAAGAATAGTTTACAGGACACAGTAGTGTGATCCACACCACAGTCCTAATGAATGCTCTTGGAGATATTGCATAGTGTCAGAGGAAGAGAGGAAGGGGATCTAGAAGACTCTAAATATTGAGATTCTCTCAGTTTTCCATTATGGCATTTGAGCTGTCAAAAGCTATGCTCAAGACTCACAGAGCTCAATTCAACCATGGGTAGTTCAAAGCTTACTAAATTCCACTTATGATATCACACAATTGTAAGCTTATTTAGCATGCATGATACTAACACAGATGCTTTAAAATGAAAAACTATAATTAATCCCTCCATCCACTCTCAAAAAAAAAAGATATATAAAATCATATCGTGTTTTTTTTTCATACTGCTCAGGAAGAAAAAACACAAAACCATCTGAGAACCACTGTTCATATCTAGACCACAGCTATTACATATTGTGATGGGTAAAAAACTTTTTGGTTTTGATTTTCTTTTGTCTAGCAAAAAGGGTGAAAAAACAATTATAAAACAAAAAATCTGTAATTATTCTTTCAGATGCAAAAAATATTACCAACGGAAGTGATATTATTTACACACACAGCATAAAATATCAGTCAAATTATGTAAAATCACATTATCTTTACAGTCAGTTATTTCATCAACACAAAACTGTCAAATTGTTTTTGAAGCAGTTTGGGCTTCGGCTGTGATCCCAGATTTTGTGTAGATAACACAAACAATGGTCTGCTCTTATAAGAGATGACAGGATGAAAGACAGATTTTATAATTTAATTAGAAAAATCTTGAATGAGGGTTCAATAACTCTTGGACTAGTTTGTATCTGCTTCCAGCATCAGATTGATGGGAATAAATAAGCATGGCACAGTCTTATTTGATATCAGTAGGTAGGTAAATAGGATCAAAACATAGCCTAGTATTTCTGCCAATGAAGTGGATATTGCCTGCTTCTAACTTGTTTTTGTATTTAATCCAAGGGCAGTCATACTTTACAGCTCAGAAATTACCTCTCTACAGGAATTGCTTCATCACTATTATTTGATATATGATAATCCAAGCTCGAGGGTTTTAAAAGACAATTTTTTACTGGTCTCTCTACTCAGCATATATGTTTATTCTTGTGCTGCTCTGTCCAGAAAGTTCCATTGTCTCTGTTTCATCAGCTGGAGAAATCAATATCTGACCTGAGACTCTTTTTTTCCAGTTTACAAATCATTATTCTCGCTGTTCCAGAAATGGCCTTTCAAATACATGAGGCCAAATCCTTCCTTCACGAGTAAACCCAGCATCTCCAGCAGCACAATCTTGGTTGCATATGGATGTAAGTGGTTGCAGAGGACAGCTCATCTGACTGCTTCCAGGCAAAGAGACTTGCCATTGTTTCTCAGACATTTCGATAAGCAGAGCTCTCATGAGAAAACTGGATGCAGAACAGCATCACTCAGTGATTTACCATCTGCAGACATGGGGTTTTGTTTTGCTAAGTGCAGTGGATAAAGATTTAAATTTTTTGAAATTCTAAGATTTTTGTCCTACGAGGTTCCCATGCTGATGGGCCACTACTGGCTGTCACCAACATCTGTTCTCCCCTGCTTTCCCCTCTCAAATGTCTTACCAAAAAGTGGGAAGCCAAAAAAGTTTGCCTAATGCCTTTTTGTTTTCCAGTACAGGCAGCATTAACCTCATCACTTCAACCCAGGACTTCCTCTGTTCAGGTATATGGTTTTTTTTAACGATCTATATCCTTCCTGGCATGCCTGACTCCTTCAGCTCTTAACAGATGTGTATGCTATGTCCAGCTGTACTTCATTCTGGCTGCAGGAAGCATTTCAAAGACAAATGTCTGCATCCAATATGCATTTTTTTGTAATTCAAAATTTCTCTCTTAGCTGGTATTTTGCAGGCAATGGTGTGCAGAAGTCATTTCTGTCTGAGATATAAACCTAGCGTGTGTAACATTTCCATGACTGTGGATTTTTAAAAAAGTAGCCCAGTCTTGGCAATATAGTACCTTTTTTAACATACAAAAAAAAAAAAAAAAAAACCACACAAAAACAAAAAAACCCCAGCAATATTCATGCCAAAATAGAAGCTGAAATTGGAATTGTTCTCAGCTGGTGTTTATCATCAGAAATTTTTGGGGTGTTGTTTGGGTTTTTTTCTTCTTCTGTCTAATGTCTTCCTACCTACATTAATATTTGTAATAAAAGTTACCGCTTTTGCTCGCTGACTTTGTCTCAATCATCACAACTACTGCCAGCCACTGTAATATGAAGTATAACCGGGTAAAATCTGAAGTACAGGTCAATTTTCAGCCTATACCAACAAGCGCACCAAAATAACAATAAAACTCATTACCTGCTGCCTGTCAATACGGAACTTATGTGTGTGGGCACCACCTCCTCAATTCAAAAGCATGCTCAACATTGCTGGAAGACTCACACAGCCCATGTCAGCAGACAGAAGACAGGTCCCCATGATGGGGCAGGACTTGTGCACCTATGCAGAATTACAAGGCCAGCTGGGGAACAGCTCTCAACTCCCACCAGGAAACCAAACTTCCCCCTTCTGTTGGAACTCTCTGAGCTGAAACCATCAGATAAAAATACCATGGGATCTCATAACTAGCTCTTTTTTGGTCATATAAAATCTACTGGTAGCTTCTTACTCTTGAATTGATGACATTTTATTTTTCCCTGTCTATTAGAGCAGCTTGTTTACTGTATTACCAAAATGGGATGAATGAGGTATTATAGAAGGAAACAGTCACATTAGAACCATTAAACATTATTATCAATGCGTCATTTCTCCCCTGTTGATTATAACCCTCCAGTTACTGAACTTTATTTAACATTTTAGCAATAAATTTCGGAATGTGAACAGTTTGCTGAGGTTATCATAGAAATAACAGAAAATGTCCATTTTAAATGATTTCTAAGTGGAGACCAATAGCACTAAAAAATAAAGCTTGCAATATGTGAGTTTAATAGCATGTACAGGGGAGTGTTATGTCTTTCATCCCTCCATTGGATTTTTGCCAGCCCCCTTCAATTTTTTCAATAAATATGAAACAGAATAGGTCAGGAATGGGCAAGATATCTTCAGGTCACATTGTGGGAAGGGAAGGGAAGGGAAGGGAAGGGAGAAGGTTTTCTGTGCCACAGAAAAAGCCATCAAGACAATCCAGAACAAAATTGCACAGAATTTTCAGAACTGAAGAAATTAAAGCAATAAAAGTTCATGAGCATTGTGGACTTGTGATTTTTAAATAGATGTTAAGGAAAGATTACAGGGAGTCTACTGTTTGTCTAATAGTACAGAAAGTGGGAAATGTGTTTGTGACCTTGCAAATTAAATTTTATTGACCTGTGTCAATTTCATACCTATGTCAAGATCTCATGCAATTTTTATTGGGATCCTGACCAGGGTTGTTTTGCTAGAATCTATTCGTCTCCATAGAAACAATCAAATATGTTGATAGCATCACATTATCTTCCAATGATGAAATTAACTAATGTCCATAAGTCGCTTTTGCACATAGGTGACCTCTAAAAAAGGGAATATAATTCTCCACATGCATATGTGGATGTATATGATATTTGAGTCTCAATTTGTTACTCAAATCTTAAGAGATTTCGCTTATGCTTATATCTGAAAAGATTAAACTGATTCTTTAAAAAAAAAAAAAAGAAAAAAGAAAAAAGAAAAAAGAAAAAAGAAAAAAGAAAAAAGAAAAAAGAAAAAAGAAAAAGAAGAGATACAAAACAACAAAGCATCTTCAGTGGGGCCCCATGTTTCCTGATAGCATGCAGGAAGGAACAGTAACATCCCTCAAGATACTTCTTCACACCTTGTGGGCACTCCTGGTGAGTGAGAAATATCCAGGAAGGTATATGTGAAGGCATAGGCTACTATAGCTGCTTGCATTAAAGTTTCTTCATCTGCAGTTTGAATTTACAAGCTGCCAAATGACAAGGCCTAGCCCACTTCTTATGGAAGTTTACTGCTTTCCTGAAGCCCAGGTTAGAGAAGTGACAAGAAGACTTCCTACACTGATATGGTCTTCAGATATTATCCATTATTGTTTTTTCATGCTGGCAGTAATGAAGTTACAAGAAGATGTACAAGGATAATCAAGGGGTACTTCAGGGCCTTAGGATGACTGGTTAAGGGATCAGAAGAACAAATAGTGTTCTGCTGGAACTGCTGGAGCAGGTACAGCAGAGGACTTCAAAGACGACTAGGGGCCTGGAACATCTCTCTTAATGAGGAAAGGCTGAGGGATTTGGGTCTTTTTAGTCTGGAGAAGAGAAGGCTGAGGGGGCATGTGATCAACATCTATAAATACTTAAAGGGAAGGTGTCAAGAGGATGGGGCTAGTCTTTTTTCAGTGGTACCCAGTGACAGGACAAGAGGAAATGGGCACAAACTTGAACATACCAAGTTCCATATAAACATGGGGAGGAGCTTCTTTACTTTGAGGGTGGCAGAGCACTGGAACAGGCTGCCCAGAAAGGTGGTGGAGCCTCTGTAACCGGAGACATTAAAAACCTGCTTGGACAAGTTCCTGTGCGACCTGCTCTAGGTGGAGATGTTTTGGCAGAGGAGTTGGACTAGATGATCTCCAGAGGTCCCTTCCAACCCCATATCATTCTGTGATTCCGTGATTCTCCTATATCCTTCCAGCTGCAGTAATTAATAAGGGAAGAAACAAGAAGACCAATACCTGGCTTCACTGGCAAAATTTTGGTTTTTTTGGTCATGGACCACTCTAGACAACCCTAGGCCTGCTGGAGACAGATGGGGTACACCTGTGTCAAAGGGGGAAAAGGATCTTTGTGCAGGAGTTAGGAGGGCTTATTGAAAAGGCTTTAAACTAGTTAGGTTGATGGTTGGATGAGATGATCTTAAAGGTCCCTTCCAACCTAGACAATTCTATGATGCTACTATTCTACATCAGGGGAAATTGAGATTGGACATTAGGAAAAGATTCCCCAGGGAAGTGGTCCAGAATTTGAATTATGTTCTTAATCATATGATTTAGTTTTAGGTAATTCTGCAAGGACCTGGGAGTTAGACTCAATAATCCTCGTGGGTCTATGACTCTAAGGCTGGAGTTGAAATCAAATCTAACCTGAAGGCAACCAGTCAAATTACCTGATTATTTCGTTAAATTACATGCAAAAGATCTTTTAATGTAATAAAGAGTGAAGAGAAAGAGATTTTCTTAACATCTTTTATTTTATCTTTAATGAAAAGCATAGGAGAAAAAGATAAAAATCTTAGTTTTTCCTAGAAATGTTTTTTTTTTCTTTCTCAATATTTGCATTACTAGCTCTGATTCCCATGTAAGGATGTTTGGCAGATTTTTGGGTGTGACACATAAACATAGATTCTGTTTCACATGGTTCTGTTTAGAAAAGGCAGTAATTGCACAAATGCATTTGGTAAAAGATTTCCTCCAAAATACTCGCTAATAACAATAATAACAGAAGTAACAGCTAAAAGCCCTCTGAAAAGTAGAAAAGTTTCAAGTGTTTTTGAGATTGCTGGAGAAAGATGCTTGTTTTCTTATCTGATATTGTTATTTTAAACATCACTGCTAAGAATTCATTAAAGGAACTCTCTCTTCATGTACTCTTGAAAACTGATAAAAGCTGTTTCTATTAGTTTGTTTTCCAGCTTTCTGCAAAAGTCAACTGGAGACAACACCCAATCTTAAAAACATATCTACTTTAAAAAAAATATTACATAAGATTGCAAGTTTTCAACTTTTTTTTTAATGAAGCCTAATCTCTCTGAAGCCAAAAACTTTGCCATGGTAAGTTCTTCATATTTTGAATATTGGCTTTATATTACCCTTTCAAGACATTATGGAGAAATTTCATTTTAAAAAAAATAATAATTTGAGATCTGGCTATGTGGCTAGACATTTCACTTTGTCTTTTAAAAATACCTTTCTCAAAACATTCTTCAATTTACCTACATATATACTATATAATATATGTTTCATACTTTCAATAGAAAGTAAGATAAAATAGTTTGAGTGAATCAAAAACGTTGGTTTTTTAAATTTTATTTATAATGATATTTTTTCCATGCTTCTAATGAGCAACTTCATTGTACCAGTTCCCTTAATAGCCAGATTTTGAAAAACCCAATATTTCCCCTAACATGAAAGAGCTGTGTTTTATTCTTTTTTAATACTTGCAGCTTTAACTGAGAGGTTCTTACTCAGTTTGTCCCTGAGTTTTCTGCCTTTTCTGTAGCAAAAACATGTTAATTTAGCAATGATAAATTGTACATGATATAGATAGATAGATATAGATAATATAGATATATAAATAGATGCAGATATAGATTTTATAGATATAGATGTAGATATAGATATATATAAGATAGAAAAAGATAGAGATAGAATAGAATTCTATACAGCTGGATGGGAACTATGATGATCATCTAGTCCAACTGCCTGATCACTTCAGGGCTGAACAAAAGTTAAAGCATATTGTTAAGGGCATTGTCCATATGCCATTTAAACACTGACAGAGGGCATTAACCATCTCTCTAGGGTGCCTGTTCCAGTGCTTGACCACCCTCTTGGTAAGGAAATGCTCCCTAATGTAAAGTCTGAACCCTCCATGATGCAACTTTGAACCAATCCCATGCATTCTGTCACTGGATTCCAGGCAGAAGGAACCAGCACCTCCCTCTCCACTTCCCATCCCCAGGAAGCTGTAGAGAGCAATGAGGTCAACCCTCAGCCTCCTTCTCTACAAACTAGACAAACCCAGGTTCCTCAGCTGCTCCTCACTGTGCATCCTTCCAGCTTTTTCACCAGCTTTGTTGTCCTCCTCTGGGTGCATTTGAGCACCTTCACATCCTTCTTAAATTGAGGGTCCCAGAACTGCACACAGCACTCAAGGTGAGTCTACACCAACGCTGAATACAGCGGGATAATCACCTCTTTTGACAGGCTGGTTATACTGTGTTTGGTGCACACCAGGATGGGGTTTGCCCTCTTGGCTGCCAGAGCACACAGCTGACTCGTACTGAGCCTGCTGTCTACCAGCACTCCCTTTCTATAAGGGTGGTCTTCAGCCATTCCTCTCCCAATTTATGCTTGTGTCCACTGTTACACCATCCCAGGTACAGAGTCCAACATTTTGTTAAGTTTCATGCCAGAGATGATTGCTCCAATGCTCAAGTGTGGTATCATCAGCATACTTGCTAATATTGCATTCAACTCCTGCATCCAGAGATGATGGCTAGATAGAAGAGACTACATGTACAACATGAGGAGAAACCTCTTTATTTTGAGAGTGACAGATCACTGGAACAGGCTACACAGAGAGGTTGTAGAGTCTCCTTCTCTGAAGGTATTTAATACCCACCTGGTTGCATTATGTCCAACCTGCTCTAGGTGAACCCGCTTTGGCAGGGAGGTTGGACTAGATCATTTCCAAAGGTCGCTTCCATCACCTACCATTCCATGATCTGCAAATGCCGTGACAGACATCAATAGAAAATACAGCTACCAGAAAACCATGATGCCTCTTCTATTATTGGACTTGGCTCATTTTGCATATAATATGCTGAGCTCAGTGTCTGTGTTGAAAAATCTATAAAATGAGAAGATGCCAAACTCTTATTTGGATGCCAGATTATGATTCTGTTCTACAGCCCTTTCCCCACAACTTGTTTAGTACCATTTACTATGATGTACTTGTGACTGAGTTTCAGCTGGAAATTTCAATTACCTCTCCCTTATTTATTTGAAATTAATTTTAATGGTATTGAAAATCTATGTATTTTCTTATTTAAATTTTGTAAACATGGATGTTGCAGGGTCCTCCAGCCAAAAGAAATAACTCATGGGTTTAACTGGACTAGCCATAGCCTTTGTATCTATGTGCCATAGCCTGGAAATGAATACTTCATCAGATTTTGGAAAGTAGCAGAACTAAAACATTAAGACATCAAATCCTTATTTTCTTTGTTTTCTACTTTTTCATTTTACATGTCTTTATAGCTATCTACAAAACAAGAGTTTTCTACAGTTGGAAATTCTATGTTTTTATAACACAACACTAAGTCCAGCAAATTGCTACTGAATTTTGAAAAGACAAGTCAATATTAAATTGATTTAAAAGGTAAAGTCAGTACTAAATTTTATATATTCCAGTCCTGGAATCACTACAAGAATCTCCAAATGCTGTCATTGGACTCAATGGAACTCCCTTTGATTAATTCACTGAGATCAGGACTCATTTGTCTTTTTGTTCCCCTCAAAATTTCACTGAATTTTCACTGAATTTCACTGAATTTTTAGAGTTGGAAGGGACCATAGAGATCATCTAGTCAAACTCCCCTGCTAAAGCAGGACCACTCAGAGCCTGTCAGAGCATGTTACTCAGGACTGCATCCAGGCAGGTCTTGAAAATCTCCAAAGAAGGGGACTCCACAACCTCCCTGGGCAGCCTGTTCCAGGGCTCCGTCACCCTCACCATGAAAAAATTCTTCCTCATATTCAAGTGGAACCCTTTATGTTCCAACTTGTGCCCATTGCCCCTTGTCCTCTCACTGGCAACCACTGAAAAGAGTCTGGTTCCCTCCTCCCTCAGCCCGCCCTTGAGATACTTGTAGGCATTAATAAGGTCTCTCCTCAGCCTTCTCTTCTCCAGACTAAAGAGTCCCAGCTCTTTCAGCCTCTCCTCATAAGGGAGATGCTCCAATCCTTGAATCATCTTTGTAGCCCTACGCTGGACTCTTTCCAGTAGTTCCCTGTCCCTCTTGAACTGGGGAGCCCAGAACTGGATGCAGTATTCCAGTTGTGGCCTCACCAGTGCAGAGTAGAGGGGGAGAATGACCTCCCTTGACCTGCTGGCCACACTCTTCCCTATGCAGCCCAGGATTCCGTTGGCCTTCCTGGCTACAAGAGCACACTGCTTGCTCATTGTCATTTTGTTGTCCACCAGGACCCCCAGATCCTTTTCTTCAGAGCTTATCTCCAGCAGGTCCATGCCTAACCTGTATTGATGCCTGACATTCTTCTTCCCCAGGTGCAGGATGCTACGTTTTTCCAAAATTTTTTTCTCCTTTTCAGCACTACCGAAGTGTCAGGTCTCCCTCATACAGATTATTTTGGAAAGTATTGGAAAGCCTTGAAAGGCAATGTTGCACTTTCCTCCCAATGGTATTCAGAAGTCTGATACTAGGAAGCTTTCTATCTTTCTGTTTTCTGATAAGAGTATTGATTACTCACTAATGCACATTAATCTGAGTATTTCTTGGTTTTGCTGGTAATATACTCCTTCCAAAGTATGGAATAAACCATCCATCTCCACTACATTACCTTTTTCAAAGTAAGTCTGAGGCATTTCCTTATTGTGTAAACTAGTTATCTGGAAAATTGCTATTATTTTAGAAAAGAGCAAATTTTTAAGAATTATATAGGCATTACATGCTCTTATGGGTACTTTGAAAATGACGGCTTTTCCAAAAAGTCTTAAAAGCATTTAGAGAAGTAAAAAGAAAAAAAAAAGGGGGGTGTATATATGTGTGCGAAGTGCTTTCAGTAAGGAAAAAAATCCCCTACTTTGACAATGTTAAATAGATACGCAAAATTACTGTCTTTACAGCTTCTCTCTGGTAACCCACATCTTTTCTCGGTCCTTTTCATTTCCATTCTCATAACTGCCCTTCCTAAGACTATTATATGTAATGTAATTTTGATTGCTTTAATATAGTGGCTTATGAGACTAGTCTGCAACAGAAAAAGAGTGGAATAAGGAACAAAAAGAGAAAAGCATATATGAAAAAAAAATGGGAGTCTGATTGGGATTCGGATTCAAAACTGGCTTTGATAATCTGCTATGATTAAAACATTGCAACCACATTATCCATGAAAACACCTATAAAAAAGAGGATAAAATAACTACACTGCAATAAGCTAAATGCTTCTATGTGTAAATATGAATTGCTTTGCTTTCTCAGTAAAGCTTACTTCAGACCAGGAAATCACAGCAAGTACAGTCACAATCCAAGGAAGTCATTACAGAAAACGAAAATTAAATAGTTGTTAGGGTTCCTCCGTGCCCTGTAGTATACAGCTGCACTCGCCAAATGCTGGAAGAGATGGGACTGGTTTGCTCTTCCAAACTCCTTTCAGTACCATACTGATTTTTATGGCTCAGCTCCCAGCATTAGGTATATATGGGTTTGCTTTTACTTCTAGGACTTTGTTGACTTAGAGCAGATGGTAAACACTATCAATAACATGTGATATGTTAATATATTACATTAATAAAATCACAAGAGAAATTTCAGAAACATTTTGTCAACTATTTTTTAAGCTACTGCTTTTGATACACTATTTCCACATATCATTCTATATTACAATAGTTTAGCTGTTGGTTGAAAGGAAGTAAAATGATGATTAACCTATTTATTAAATGGAGGAATATATTTCTGTATCCAGAGTGTAAAAGGAAAAGTAACCCACAGCAGAAAAGGGGCTTTGTATAAGTTGTTTTCATCTTGGCTCTGTATTTTACAAATTGGAGAAGTCTGCCACTATAAATGCTTAAGCAGAAATCGCTAATGTATTTTGATATGAGGATATAAGAGCTTCGTATCATTTTATGTAATGTCTTCAAATGAGTGTCTGCCATAAGATGATGAGTACTGAGTACTTTTAAATTACTATTAAAATTGCCATAAGGCAGATCAAACATGGCTGGTGCCAGGAAAGCTATGCAATCCAACTCAGGTAATCACTTTTTTTTTTTTTAAGTGTGCTGATTTAATCATAAATATTTAATTCAGTCTTAGTAAATGTACATGTTACTTGAGCTTTTGTTATTTTTTATTTCTCACAGACAGTTCCTTCCTCTTTTCCTCTCCCCCACTGTTTTTTTTT